>NC_081430.1:46781025-47081025 GCF_949786415.1 Peromyscus eremicus
CGTCAAGAGACTGACTTTCCTGGGTCCAGAGTCACTCTCTATCCCACAGAGGCCATGGCCAAGATAGTCACCTTGACAACTACATAAGGACGTAGGGACACAGCCTCAGATGCCTCTCCCAAGACATCACTGGAACAAAAAGAACAAACGCTGTTCTGGGGTCCCTTGTCACCCCACAGTATTTTAATGGGTGCAATCATGGCTGGAGTAATGAATTCTCCTCCTCTTCCTCAACACGTTAGTAAGATGGTTTGTGGACTCCTCCCATGCCCTCCCATAGGCCTTTTCTCTGCACCCAACTTAGCTCTAGCAAGACCATCACCACCCTCATCAGTCCACATCCTTTCCACATAAACTCACACATGCCCCCAAATAAGGTAAAAGTCAGAGCTGAGGCAGGGATTGACAGGAGGAAAAGTAAAAACCTGAGAACCATCGGTCCCGAGGGAAGGAGACAGGATAATCAAAGGTTGAAACCAGAGATGAAGGGGCCTGTCCTCCATGTGTGAGGCACCTCTGCTCCCGGGCCAGCTTACCCCTAGTGGTGGAAGTCCTTCCACGATGCTCTTCTTCCCAGACAGGAGATCTGACACCGGCCTTTTCTTGAGAGAGTCCCTCCTAGCGCGGTACCTCCCTGAAGTTGTGAGGTCAGACTCGGACATGGAGGGGGGTCAGCAGCCCATCTCTTCGGGGCCGATGGGTCTCCACAACCAGGTGGACAGGGCTGATGTCTTTCACCCTCTTCTCAGGCTCCGTAAAATGGGACTTGGGCTCAAGAATATGCAGAGGGCTGGCGACTGCAGCCACCGAAGCACAGGGGTAGTTCGGCTGCTGCTCCTGAGAGTAAGTGGCGGTCAGGCGGGGCTCGGACACAGCTGCCACAGTGTGCGCTCTGCCGCGGTCCTCTTCCAGGTCCTCTTCCTCCTCGCTGCTGTGTATCAGCATGGTGGCATCAGAGAGGGACTTCTTGTGGCTGTATCTGCCACTGTCCTGCCTCTTCACTCTCCTCTTGCTTTGTTCTGTCGGAGAAGACACTGGACTGGAGCCTGCCGAGAGAGTCCGTGGAGCCACGTCTGCCGCCGAGGCTGACATGGTCCTCTCCTTGAGCCTCAGGCCTTCAAAGCCATGTGTGAGCCCCGCAATCTCAATACTGTTCCTCTTCTGTAGGTGGGCATGCCGAGCTGCGGGTGAGGGGCTCGCTGACCTCCTGCAGAGAGTGGGCCACCGGCAAGCTGTCCTCCTGGAAGGTCTGCACCGAGTGGTGGACACGCCTGGTGATGAGATCCGGATTGCTGCTGCTGATGTACAGGTGACGGGACAGGTCCGGGGTGCTGTTGGCAGGCCTCGGGTATGGGTACGGTGGGGGTGGCCGGTATACCTGGGTTCTCATAATGTTTGGAGCTGGGTAGTCCTGGGCCTGGAGCTGCACGTTTGTCAGCTCAGGCACACTGACAGCACCCACCACAGGTCGCCTCTCAGCGGGGTAGGGGTACGGAGACTGACGGTGAAAACTGTAGTTCAAGTTAAACGGGTAGTGGGCCGACTGGGGAGAGGTAAGGTGTGCATGCTCCCGAATCTCAGGCTGGCTGTAGACCAGGGCGTCAGGCCTGCTGTATGCGTAGGAACTGCCAATGTTGAGGTTCCTCAGCGAGCGGCTGTGCCTGTCTGCATGCACCATGCCTCTGTTGAGCTGCTTCATGACGGTCTCATAGTCGGGGGTTGGGCGGTAAGACGGGGGGATCAGCGCACTGTGCCGATGGGATGGGATGTAGTCGGGTCTCATGACGTCACTGCCAGTGATACTTGGGTTGGAAGACATGGGGGAGGGCTGCAAGTAGGGCTGAGGGGTATTTAAGGAGTTCGTACTGTGTGCACTGTAGACGCTGCCGTTTCGGATGCGACCATTGAGGTCAATTTGGGTTCTGTCCAGACTTGTCTGGGAGTGACAATAGAATCCATTCTTGTTGGGCACAAAGATGTTATCTGAGGAAGGAAAAGGTTTGAAAAGATTTTGAAAATGTATTAAGTTGGACTCATTACTCCAGCCAAATACCGAGATAGGCTCTGAAACAGCTTGTGAATTTTCTTGCTGAAATGACACATCTTCAGCCACACTAAGCTGCCCTGGAAGCTTCAGCTCCCTTGCCTATAGGATGGGGTAGGTCTGCCGCTTAAAGCGAGGTACTTAGGATCTGGCCAAATCCAACACTGAGAGTATGATAGTATCGGAAAGTAATCTTCCTTCTGAAAGTTAAGAACACATGCTTCACTACAGACAAGAACAGGTAGCTCTGTGGAACTCAAAGAGACAGTGTTGAGCAGTGAGCCATGGTGGGTAGGGAAACAGCCCTGAGATGCTGAGCAAGGGCAGGTACCAACTATCCGTGAACATTTCCTTAACTGCAATTTAGGTTGTTTGCATAGATTCTCCTTTAATGAAAAAAAAAAAAAAAAAAAAAAAAAAGGAAGAAATCTACGATAAAGGGCACCAGTGCAGCAGGTACAGAGCTTTCCAGTCCAACAGGGAGCGTCAGTAGTTGCAACTCCACCAAGGCCCAGAAGCCAAAAATAGCTGCAGTTGCCCCACCAAGCCTCCAGTTGAGCAAGACATGGATGCAGGGCTGCAGGCTCCGCCTACTCATTCTACAGCACGGGTGTGCCTGCCTGGGCTAGAAGAGGCCATCTTTCCTCACTGCCTTATGAGCACCATTCCCAATGCTTAAGAATAACTTCAAGAGTCAAGGCCTGCAGAAAGTACTGTTTGGGTAATTCAACAGCTCCATGACAGTGTAATAATGTCTGATTACCCGCCGGGCACATTTTATTCTGGCGTGCACACGGCTCTGAGAAGGCCATTCTCATAGCCTCTCTACTCCTGCACTCTGCTGCCTCATCCTGTGCTTCTCCATCTGCAGAACACTTGGTCATTACTACCTCTCAAGATTCCTTTTTTGTCACAGATCCCTCACCCAGGTTGTCTAGACAGTGTGACATCTACCAACCTAGTGTCCCTGCCTCCAGGCTCTCCAAGAGCACACAGGACTATACCTCCTCATCCCTTGGTGCCAAGCACATACATGTGATTAGTAACAGTAAGGAGAAAGTGAGCAGAAAGTTGAGAGCCAGTTTCTGAGGACTCCCTCCTCCCATTCCCCCAGTGTCTTGACCTACACCATTACAGACCGAAAAGGCTCCTCCTGCCTGAGATCCCGATACAAGCGGACATGGAACAGAGCCCACCTCCCAGGACATAATGGACGGGGACTATGATCAAGAAGTTAGGCCACTGAGGATTTTAAACGTTGTTAGCCCAGCAGCACCAGGCCCTCCTGGCTGAGCAGTGGCATGTGCACTGGAGGGTGGTTGGGATAAGGGTGTGTGGGTGGCGGAGCAGAGGGGCAAAGCCAGAGTCTGCTCAAATCGCACAAGGTAGAGAGCACTGGAGAGCAGCAAACTAACCGTAGGGAGTGAGATGAGAAGGGCCGGCCAGGGGGATGTGGAGGAGAACGGACACAGGCAAGGGATGATCATGCACACAGGGAGATTAGCTGGAAGCTTTCTGTCAGGTGAGTGTGTGTGTGTGTGTGTGTGTGTGTGTGTGTGTGTGTATGTGTATATGTGTGTAAGGACCAAAGCTATAGCTCACGGGATGCAACTGGTAGTGAAAAGTACAAGAAGATAAGGACCTAGGGTGGAGCAGGAGAAAGGGAACAGGGAGAAGGGGCTATGGAAAAGACAGTGTACGATGTCACAGGTTACGGGTTTTCTACTGACTGGGTAAAATTACATGCATCTTGGAATCCACATAACCAGGAAAGTGACTTCATCACTATAAAGGACTGCAAAAAACAAACAGACTTACAGGGTAAAGCAATGAGTTCAGATTTAATATTCCGTTTCCAGCAAGCCCTGATAGTTGACACCAGTTCCTGAGAGAGCCCACTATTGACTAGAGAACCTCCATGCCGGGTTCCCACCTGTCTGACAGTGGGAAAGGGGGTGTGGTGGAATGATGGCAGGGTGGGAAAGGAGAACCTGGGTCACCCTTAGGGGAACTCTATGTGAAGGAGCTGCTGTGGAAGGCCCCTCAGGAAAGAAAAACGCCAGACGGGTCTTTGTGACAGCACCTAATACTAACAGGAAACCGCTGAGAGGGAGTAAGAGGGAACTGATGGGTTGGAGCATGGAGACATCACTCTCAGACAGAGTGTAGTGAAAACGGGAAGATAAAATCATCCAAAGCATTGTTTGCAGAAGAGAGGAGAGGACAGAGTGGCAGGACCGTCACAGACTGAGGTCGGAGAACGAGCAGCACAGGGACAGAAGGCAGAAGCCTTGTCCCCACGGTTGGAGAGGCCGTGGTGTGAGTACAGACGGGCACATGCAAAGACGGGGGGGGGGGGGGGGGGGGGGGGGGACGACACCGGGAATGGGGCAGTCCCAGAGGACACTGAACTCCACGCCTAGCTGTCCCGCCATCGCCTTCCCCACCGTGGGGACATCAACTCTGCACAGGCGGCCACAACTAGAAGTGAGGTCAACACCACACCTTCTTTCTGTCCCTTCAGACCTCAAGCCCTCTCCTCCTGTGCCACAGCACTCACCAGCCAGCAGACCCAGTCATAGGGCTGTCTGGAACTAATGATGATCTCTAGCCATCCCACCAGATCCAGAAAACTCTTCTCGGTGCCCTCAACATGAACAGAATGCTAATGCACGTTCTCTTAGCAAAATGACTGTGATCAAATCATGAGCAAATGCCTTATTTTCACAATTAGATTCCGAGGCTCTCTCTCCAGAACTGCTCATCTGCATCCACCTCTCTGGCCTTCGGCAGTTAGAGTTTACAGACAAACGCTACACAGATGGGTGATTGAGCTTGGAGGCGCTGCTGTGTACACACAGCTGGAGTGGCCGAAACGAGAATCTAAAGCATTCAGTGAGATGTTTCAGGCAGGAATAAAACAAAACATGTCTGGATATCTTTTGTGACAAACAGACAGACAAACAAAGCATTTTTGGTTGCCTGATGTGGTGGTACATGCCTGTAATCCATCACTTGGGAGACAAAGGCTGGAAAATCACAAACTTAAGGGAAGTCTGGCCTAAATAAGACTAATAGGGGAGGGTTCCAGGACTCAGGAACCAGCTTGGGGAGCTGCCCACTGACTATATTTGGGGCCAGATGGCCCCAACACACATTCAAGAAGAACCGGAATGCAATGGCTTCTTCTGGGATCCCAGGATGGCTATAATCAGGACAATTTGGGGTACAACTACAAAAAGAAACCATCCAGACTTCAAGATCTCTAGGTCTTCACCGAGTGATTCATAGTTATAAGTGTGCACGCCTTTGCAGACTCAGGGTACTTTACCTTGGGAAGAAGCAAATGGCTCTGTATAATGTCCATTATAATGCAGCTGGGGTGGGGGAGGCATCGCATAGGGCTGGGGTTTAGGCTAAGAAATGGAAAGTTGGACACAGAGTTAAAACACATTGCCCATGTAAGAAAGGTAAAGTCATTCTTTGCTGGACTCTTTCTCCTCACTAAAAAGGCCTTCTACGGGAGTCACATGTATTATAAATGGAAAATACCCACGGAAATGGAGGAGGTCTTAGCATATCTGTCATTTTCAACGCTGCCCACGTGGCAGAGTCAAGCCCTAAGCACTGACACCAAGGATACTAAACAGCACAAAACAGTCTGCATCCAAAAAGTTATCAACAAGAAGGGATAGAGACAAGCCTCCTTGTCTAAACTCATGAAAGGCTTTGATGTACTACAAACACTGTAGACAAAGTCATCGAATAAATTAAGTACTTCCTTAGGGTTTCTGGTCAACCAGTTAAAATTCATAATATTTGGTTCTACCTAATACTTGAACAAGTGTAATAAATATTAAGTGGAACTTATGGAAATCACCATTTTTTTGGATAAAAATTATCAAACATCAACACACATTTGTGGTTCAAACTCAACATAGTGCCCAAAGCATATTTTAATTAAAGAAAGTGGCATCACTAAAAGAGGTGATCATGTTCCTTCTCTTACCAGAGACATCCTGGAAGATGAGCCCCTCCTGACTGAGTTCAGCGAGGCAGTCTGCGTTTGCCTGTGGGAGAAGACAATGGTGAGCCCAGCACATGCTTCCTCGTCTACAACAAGAAACCTGAGTTAGGAAGGGAGCCAGTGTGCTGGCTCACACTGTAACTCCAGCGTGCAAGCGGCTGAGGCGTGCTGGGGTGTGAGCACTGCTGTGAGTTTGAGGCCAGCCTGGATGGTATCTGAATTACAGGCTAGCTAGGATACAGACAGAGAGGGACACTGTCACAAACCAACAATAACAAAAAGAGATACAGACGGGTAAAATGAGAACTCGTCTAAGGCAAAGGGCAAAAGGTCAAACATGCCATTAATTACAGAAAAGAGAGTTGCCACTTCCCAATGTAGGACTGCACAGCGTCCCCAGAACAAAACAAGCACACACTTCTCTGTTTAAACACACACACACACACACACACACACACACACACACACGAACATACTCTTAGTTCTCTTTCTTCACATCTGTTTTACTTAAATGTGAGTGGGTATGGCATGAACATGTGCATTAGATTCTTGCTAATATTGATAATGCCCATCATTCTGTCAAGGACTCTAATTTACTAAGAGCTTGTGTGATGCACAACTGATTATTAACACATTCTGTGACACTGGGTAGTGCTCTAATGATGCACAACTGATTATTAACACATTCTGTGACACTGGGCAGTGCTCTAAGAACCATTACTGAAACTGTCATCACAAAGTAAACAAAATAAATGTATCAACTCAGCAAATGAGCCCTAAAGAAGCCTCTTTCTTCTAAACTAGTATTATTCTTAGCACTCTGCAAACGGCATCTGGACTACACTCTGAATATTGGCTTATTTTTACAGGACCTTTAAAATAAAGAAAACTATTGGACATTAGGATCGTCACATCAGGTGATTACTATGCACTTACTAGGCAATTCCCTTAAACAACTTCCTTTCCTATGCCCGGGAAGCACACAGGTTGCTGGAGAATAATGCACACCTCCTTTCTTTTCTTGGCAGTAAACTTTAGGGCTTTATTGTACAGCTATGTTTACTTTCCAAAAGACATGTCTATCTTTCCAATATCATGTCAAGGGTACATGTTGGTTTTTTTTCTAGAGTGCCCCTTAAGTATACGTAAGACACTGATTTTTGATACTTTGAAACTTACTTTGCCTCTAAGTACTCACCATGGTCCGGCCTAGGTTTAAAGAACTGAGTTCAGTCTATCGATGGCTTACCATCTAGAGGAACTGAGCTTCTAAAAGCATCAAAGCCAGCACACACCTTTAGTCCCAGCACCTGGGAGGCAGAGGCAGGTGGATTTTTTAATTGGAGGCCAGCCTTGTCGACAGAGCCATTTCCCAGACAGCCAGGGCTACAGAGAAACCCTGTCTCGAAACAGCTCCCATGCCCCCCAAAAAAGCAGCATAGATTCCAAAGTGGGGGTAAGGAGCTGCTGATAAAACACACTTATCAACAAACGCCTAACAACATCTCCACAGCTGGCCAGCCTGGGCAAGAACACATTTTCAGCGTGTGAAGTACAGACTCCAAGGACACAGGGCTCAGGAGCAGAGGCAGCCATTCTTACCCACTGGCATCTGGCTGGCAGCATCCAGTGGGAAGGCAAAAGCAGAAGCCAGTTCTGCTGAACATGGAATAAAGGAGCACCACATCCACCCGCCAAACGGTCTGACCTAGCCAGCCTTGCCTCTGGGCCACTCTAACAGTCTGCCTTTTTTCCCCTCATGGTCCTTCCTTCTACGTGCTGGGCAGTGAGAGGCCAGCCATCATCAGCTTCCCACACAGAAGACAACGACAGTCCGCTCTGCTTCCCAGTCACCTGGGACGGTTTCTGTGCTGGTCAGTAACACTGAGAACTGAGGCGGCTACAGCTCCCGAGATCAACAGCTAGAAAGTGTACACTGGAGGAGATAACGAAAAGCTGTCGGCTCCAGTGAAATACAGGACATTGCCTGGCGAAACTGTGCAGACTGCACGTGGTTATCTTGTGGAATCTGAACAACACCACCAGGGAGGTCCAGTCATCAGTTTTACAAATGAGGAAAGTGATACTTAGATTAAGCAGATCACGCCTGGTCACGTGGCAAACAAGTGACAGAGCCAGCATTTGAACAGGCAGGTCTGTCGGATGCCTGAGTGGAGTCTCTGACAATCATCTTCTGACTATGTCCCTAACCCCAGCTAACTCATAAGATAAGCTCCATGCAGGAAGAGGACAAACCATTGGACGGCCAGTACCCAGCACATGCCTGCACACAAGCAGCCCTCAACTGTGTGCTGAACACATGAATGCCACAGTGAGTGGGGACAGAAGGCAATGTTCAGGGAACATTTCTCAGGCAAGATGTCTCAGTGGGTAAAAGCACATGTGTGCAAACCTAACAACCTGAGTTCAAGTCCTGGATCCTACAGGGTGTCAGGAGAGAATCAACTTCCAAATGCACTCCCACACATACTAAATTAATCTATTGATTTAAGACTGTTGGAGTTGTCTCATTTGCTCTGTGAGCGTCTTTTCAGTCAGCCATTAGTTTATTCACAGCTAGCAAAGGGCAGGCTCTGATCATGTGTTAGATGGAAGAAATACGTCAGGCTGTTTGTCTCAATGACTTTCCTCCTGTGCTTTCCTTAATAAGGTGATGAAAAACAAAACCACTCCAGTTTTAGGGTAGGCCAGAGGTGTGTATCCAGGCCACTATAAGGTCACTGATCTGGCTCTGGATCCCTGCCCCAACTTGCCACTGTGGGCGAGCAGAGATAATCCCAGGCAACAGGCAGAATTGATGGTTAGGGGCTGGCCTCACTGGAGGTCACAGTCATCTACCCAAGCACCTGCACAGCAAAAGAAGATGCCTCACTCCAACTTCAGGAGAGCTCCCTGTCCCCAAGCCTTACTAGGGAGGGCAGGAGACCCATCCCACTGTGAGCACCTGGGACAGACCCTCTTATCTCCTACAGCTTCTTTCCACTCCCTTTCCAGGGTCTGATGGACTCCAGTGAGTCTTCTTCAGGCTTCTGTGGGCCCAGTAAACCAGAACTGAAGGAGGGTGCTGCATTTTCTTCTAGTCCCTTGAGCAACAGTCTTCTGGGGTGAACACTGGCTGCTCTGTTCCCCTACAGCCTGGAACTACAGGGCTACCTCATCTCTCTGCACTTCGCCGCCGGCATGCTGCTGACTCTAGGCTCTTGGGCCCCCATCTCACTTGGCTTTGCAGCCTGGAGGGTACAGCCCACACAGAAGGGATAGAAAAGCCCCTGAACCAGAAAGTTTTGTGCTACCCTGCTCATTTTTTCCTCATATAACTTAGGGAGGTTGATTAAAGCCAGTCCAACTCTGGGGCTTGAGATATTAGAAAAGGCCTTTTGGCCTGACTGACATTATTATCTCATTTAGTTCCTAATACAGTCCTGAAGGGAATGTCAGAAGAAGGTCTCATTATTCATGTTTATACATAAAAACCAAGGGAGACTCTGAGCTAACATTAAAAGATGATCCTGTTACCTCCAGTGCCTTGTCTGGGTGGGAAGCGAACTACTGGATCCTGTCACTGTAACACCACCTGGGCCAAGATTCGATGAATCACAGCCATCCCAACAGCACTGTACTATATACAGAAAAGGGCATTAAGGAAGGATGTGGACACTGTAGGGAAAGTGAATCCTTTCTATGGAAGCAGACTCCATCTCCAAAGCAAGGGCCAGCCAGACCGCTTAGCTGCACCTCTGTTAACTGCCCATCCATCACACTCTCACTTACCCAGCCGGACCACGAGAACAAGGCCTACCTATACCTCAGAGTCACTGTAACATTAGATGCCACTAGATGTGTGCTGAGAGCCTTCAAGAAATAGCTATAAAAATTGGTGTTATTTTCAGCTTTCCTACCCATCAAAACATGAAAAGTTAATGGTATAAGCTTCATTTGCTTACCCAGGAAACAATGTACAATGTAATATATTTGTTTTGTACATAATCACTCTTAAATAATTATACTAATAGTTCCTGGATATGCAGAAATTAAAAGTAAAATTTGGAAAAGTCCTTCATACATAGTAGTTCTAAAGAGAATCAAATATTCTTCATACAGGAATAATGTACACAGTTAATATTATCTATGCGGCCTTACTCACATTTGGCTATATCCCAAAAATTAGATTTCTAAGACTATACCACACATATTCATTGCTTTCTCTCTAAATTTTAAAATCATTAAAATGATGAACTGCCAAAATATGCTCTTTTAAAAGGCATTAGCCACAATCCAATATAGGGTTTACTAGAGGGCATTGCATCTAATGGTTTATTCAAGATGCTATAGCTACTATTTTTAAGAAGTGAACTGAGGTAATGATGGCTTATTACAAATGGTCTTAAATTTATGAAAAGCTTCAAAATGAAAATGCTATGTTCTAACAGGTTCTGTTGATTATGTGGCTATAATTATTATATGCAGAAATAATGTCACAAATACTCATCTTCAGGCAGCCAGGCCAGCCAAGGGCGTTTCCCAAATCCAGGACTCCTGGATCCTCTGGCTCTAACACTTTCATACACAAATTCCAGAGCAAGAGGACAGCAAAAAGGAGGCCATACCACAAAGAATCAAATTGTTTACATGAAAATGGATGGAAATGACACCATTGTGCCAATCAAAATAAACCAGACACACAAAGGCAAGTATCACATGTTTTCTCTCATACATAAGATTAAAGGCAGGGTGGGGTGGGGGCTGGGCAGGGCGGGGTGGGCGAGGTGAGAATGTAAAAGGAGAAGCTGTATGTGGTGGCTCAGGCCAACAATCCCAGCACTTGAGAAGCTGAAGCAGGAGGATTGCTGCGAGTCTGAGGACCACCTGGGCTACACAGTGAGTACAAAGCCAGCCAGAACCACAAAGCAAAACTCTGTTTCACACAGATAAACCAAAGGGATAAGAAAGCATCGAGGATGTGGAATGGAAAAGGAGAGTGGAGCTGGATGAGAGTAGAGAGGGGTAAACTACCAACAAGGGCCTTACATGCTGAAAGGGACATGCATGAAACATCAGGAAGAACTCCTTACTTTGTACAACTCATATATATTAAAAGATAAACCTTCCCTCAAAATGCTGGCCAAGACATTGATTAAAAATTGTAAAGAATACTACTCCCAAGCCTGGCACGGTGGCTCTTTTTCTCGGCACTCAGGAGGCAGAGACAAGCAGATGGATCTTGGTGAGTTTGAGGCCAGCCTTGTCTAATAGCAAGTTCCAGGTCCACCAAGACTCCACAGTAAGATCCCATCGAAACAAAACAACAACAAAAAGAATCCTACTCTCAGACTGGGGATTATGGCTCAGTGTAGAGTGCTCGCCTAGCATGGAGCAGGCCCTGGGTTCAATGCCCAGTGCCACAAAGCAAAAAAAAAAAAAAAGAAAAGGAAGAAAAAAAAATTCCCTTCTTTTTTTTTAAACCTTCAAGGATTGTAATGGTTCTAATTCTACAGAAGCTGGGCAGAGTGGACCATGCTCATGATCTAGGGGGCTAAGGCAGGAAAATCCCAAGTTCAAAGCCAGCCTGGGCTACATAGCAAAACCCTGTCAAAAAAGAAAAAACTAGTTGAGAGAAACCTTAGAGGCATATTATAGCTATTAGAAGATGTCCCAATGTGAAAACAGAATGTAATTTCAATAAAAGCAAAAGGACTGTTGTCAGAAAAAAATATCATTTGATAAAATTTGCCATTCTGGATAATACAAAGAAGGCTGAGATTAAAACTTAGAAATCAGGGCCAACAAGACGGCTCAGCAGGTGGAAGGAGCTTGCAGTCAAGCTCAAGGAGCTAAGTTCAAGCCCTAGGACCCACACAACGAAGAGGAGTGATACCCCAAGTTGTTCTCTGACTTCTACATGTTGCCCCCTAACACACGTACAAAATAAACAAATAAATGCCATTCATTTCCAAATGCTTTTCTACTATTCCCACAGCAGGAGATACTCACAGGTCACACTGGTTTAGTCTGTAAAATCTGTGCCGGGCAACACACAGTCTCCACACGTACTTCGCTGTTTCCATGTCTTCCTGGCAAATGCAACATGCAGAGAGGGAGAGAAGCACATTAGAAGAAAACACTTCTAATGCAGAATTGCACATCATGTCTACACCATTTCCCACCCACAGTGACTCTTTTATTTCCCAACCCCGCATCTAACTTATGAATGCTGTAAGAATTTAATTATAAAAACAAAATAAGCTGTTTGAACAGTTTCTAAATGACTTGGAATCATAAAACACACTTGGTTTGAAAACATTATCTTTTGGGGCTGGAGACATGACTCAGCAGTTAAGAGCACTGGCTGCTCTTCCCGCAGACACAGGTTCAATTCTCAGCACCCACATGGCCGCCCACAACTGTCTAATTCTAGTTTCAGGGGATCTGACACCCTCATATACACATACATGCAGGCAAAACCCCAATGAACATTAAATAAATTAAAAAATCTGAAAAAAAATAAAATGTCATGTTTTTATCTAATATCAACTTTTATTCCTGAGAAATAACACTAAGACTTTTCAAACTAAACATCTGCTTCGGTGTCTTAAGTTGGCCTCTGTTAAGACTGGGAGAGCAAGTGATTGTTAAGCAGCACTAACAGCCGCTCCCCAGCAATGGCGGCCAGGCTCGCTTTCTCCTCTACTCCGTCTCTTTACACTTAATTCAAAAGTCACTTGGATCAAAGAATACGAATACAAAGACTCACTTACTCCACAATATTTAATAAGTAACCACTTTTTGCCAAGTGCCATTTTGTAAAATGTGAAACATAAAATTTTATATCCTGTAGAATTATGAAGTTCTGAGTTAGTGCCACACTCCCCTCCCCAATACACAACAGGGAACTTAGAAATGCTAACTTGCTAACTTCTGGGAAAAGCATCCCATGAAGAGTCTTTGTGCTTACTCACAGTTTGAAACTGGATGGTCTCCTCTTTATTTGCCAGCTCTAATGCAAAAAATGACTTGTTGTGGGACATGTTAGCAATGTCATGCCACCTACAGAACAAGAGAACTGTGAGTGCGCAGAAGAACACTGGCACATGAGTTAACACCAGTCCATCAGTTTTGAAATGAAAAGGTTTTACCAGCTAGCACGCATTTTCTAGTGGAAATGACAACAGCTAGTTGCTAAAAGTAAAAGCATGTGCAGTAACTGAAGGGCAAGGAGTTGGGAGACACAAACCTCATGTGGCGGTTTGAGTGAGAAATACCCCCATAGGCTCATGCATTTGAGCACTTGCTCCCTGCTTGATGGTGCTGCTGGGGGAGGTCATGAAACTTTCAGAAGATGCAGCCTGCCTGGAGGTCAGTGGGGGTGGGCTTTCAGAGTTTATAGCCTTGTTCCACTTGTGTGTGAGCTGAGCGATCTCAGCTTCCTGCCCTGGCCACCTTCCACCAAGCCTCCTGCCAAGCCTCCCCTGCCATTGTGGACTCTAACCCTCTGGAGCTATAAGCCAAAATAAACATCCTTAAGTTGCCGTTGGTCACAGCATTTTATCTCAGCAACAGAAAAGTAAGTGATGCACCTAATCTGCTTGATTGACTTAACAGTCAAAGACCCTTATGTCAGCTTGCTGCTCAGGCCTCAACTACTTATTGAACAAACATTTTAAAGGGCATCTACTATCACAATGATAATAATGTACCAGACCCTAGGGATACTAAAATCAGGATGCTGACAGTGCCTGAAGGGACCTGGGAGAGGGGAGAGCAGCAGACAACACAAAATCAGACATCCTGGTCACCAGGGAAGGTAAACAGGACGAAGCAAGGGGGCGGGTGAGTGACAGACATGCACACAAGTCTTGGGGAAAAGAACGCTAGGTGCTCGGGAACCAAGACATTAATTTAATTATTCTGGGTGTATTCAGTAGAACGTGAAACCTATCCTGTATTTCCTAACTCTATCATCTTCAGCTTTATAGACTACATTTGGTTTTTATTACTGCGTAATGTTAGCAGCAGAAACTAACTGGAAGATGTTCAACAACACTGAGCCAACCAGTCCTCCCCAACCACCGGATATCGTGGTGAATTCTGGATGCAAGTTCAGCAATGTTTGAAATAGAGCAGTGGTTGAGCAGCCCTAACCTGGAAATCCAAAGCTCCTGAACATGAAGCAGGAACTCTTTCCTCTCTCCTGCTAGTGCGGGTACACAAACCCAGGGCCTCAAAAACGTGAGCAATTGTTTTTCCACTGAGTTCTATCTGCCCCGCCTCCAGATGTTCAGCTTGTATTATATTTACTTAGTTAAAATTTGTTACATCAAAATTCATTTACTGACTCAGTGCTCAGTTGTTAAACCTAAAGATTATTTGCACCGTATTAAACGAGGAGAATTTGAAAATTCCTGTGCAGTGAAGGAAGCAAGTGACTGATTGCCTTCAGTTCCTGTATGACCTCTGGGGGCCGTGAGTCCTGCTGTCTGAGTGGAGCCCTCATCCATTGTCCTCTCCTGTGCCCCCAGCTCAGCATGTCGGGAAGATTACTATAACCAGGTTGGGACAAGAGCCCACCTGCTTAGGAAGCAGACCCACACAGGCAGTGCAGTGTGGGACTAGGGCTCTGCTCCCCAAGCCATGTCTGCTCTCTCTGGTCACTGTCACTCTGGATGATTCATGGCCCCAAAAAGAGAAGGAGATGTCATTTTCGTGAAAACGTTCTAAAGGGAAAGATCAGTTCTCAAGAATAAAGTAGAAAATGGAAGACAAGGAACTATTTGGAAAGAAAGAAAGAAAGAAAGAAAGAAAGAAAGAAAGAAAGAAAGAAAGAAAGAAAGAAAGAAAGAAAGAAAGAAAGAAGAGAGAGAGAAAGAAAAAAAGAAAGAGAGAGAGAAAGAAAAAAAGAAAAAGAGAAAGAAAAAGCAATGTACAGTGGCTAGCAGCCCCAGCTTACAAAGAGAATCTGAGTTCTAGTCTAGGTATGCCTGTCAATGGGCTGACCTTGGACAAATCACTTGGCTTTTCTAAGCCTCCATTATCTCATGTGCAAATTGGGGGTGATATCTGATATCTGCTCCCCTGAATGATTATGAAGCTGAAGACTACATGAGCAGTCAACACACTATCTGGTCTCTGATAACTGCACTCAGTGAACAGTAGACACAAAGGATCACAGACAGAAGTGCTCGATGCGCCTCACTGCTGGAGGAAACAATATAAACCTCTGCTTTCTTTCAATCCATCAAAAACAGAGTAAACATGCAAATATTCTTACAAAATCCTAACACGTATTTTCTAAGATTACAGATTTTTAAGGAATTACATGTAAAGGTGAACAACATCACCTAATTTATTACATTTAAGATATAAATGGAAGAGCTCACGTTGGTCCTGACCAGGAAGCTTCCTCCCCGCTGGCTAGCTTCCACAGTACCTGAAGGCGCTCTGCAGGGTGCTAAGGAGGGAAGTCATCAACGGTCTTACTCAACTATGAATGCTGCAGTGACAATGACTGCCATGGCAAGATACGCATGCCCAGAGGTGCAGAGGTGTCACAAACGTTATAACCAACTGTTCTCTGCTGAATTTAAGGAGAGATCCACAGGGCAAAGAGGAGAGAACCCTATACCTTGTACTGTAAACCTGACAAGAACCCACGGATGGGGAGCTCATTGGCCCCAGGGAAGAACCTACCATTTTGCTAAATGGTTCCAGCATCAACCTGCCCTCTAACTGGTATCTCTACACCCATTGATT
The DNA here is from genome assembly GCF_949786415.1 of Peromyscus eremicus. Lineage (NCBI taxonomy): Eukaryota > Metazoa > Chordata > Mammalia > Rodentia > Cricetidae > Peromyscus > Peromyscus eremicus. The sequence goes on from NC_081430.1 coordinate 46,796,865, forward strand.
AGTGCCACTCTCAGACCTCTTGCGAGAAGTTTCTTTGTGCTGTGGATGGTGACTGGTAGGTAGGTAGTTAACACAGAAACTCAAGCTGGTCAAAATGCAGAGAAGTGTTTGTGGAGTATTTAACCACAAATGGAACGTCTACTCACACACCCTCCCACCAAGGCTCAGGGACCATCATGGAAGAAGAGGAAGACAGATTAGAAATCAAAGTCCCGGAAGGAATGGAGTGAAAGTGTCTTCTGGACACCAGAGGACTGCTGACATTTGTGAACTGACAGCAGCTGGGGTTGCCTGCACAAGGTCAAACCCATCCCCACCCTCAGCTGAGGACCTGGTGTCAGTTGATGGCTTCTTGGGGAGGGAAAGTCAGTTTTCTTTAAGAGTATGGCTTCTTGCCGGTGGACTATGCTCCAGTGTATGGCCTCATACCCATGAGCATATGGACTCCACCAGTTTCAGATATATTATGTATACGGACACCAAGTTGGGGAGTATACTCGAGAGGAGTTGGCGGAGATTTGTGGGGGAGGTGAATATGATCCAAAAACATTGTATGGAGATAGGAAAACCTCACAGAATTAGTAAAATATTACATATCCAAAAAGATATAATTGGAACACAGAATACTACAAAGTAATTTTAAGCCATCTGTAAATTCACTTCTGAGAAACTGCATGCCACTACCAGCACGTCCTTACCCACTGTGCCTTCCTGCTACCTACACTCCAAGGTTTGTACAAATGAACAGCACTACTTTATATCACTGAAGAGAAATCAGCCTTGCAAAAACTGAAGTTTGCCGAGATGTTAGCAAGTTAGTAATTTTGTTACATCCTACCGTCAAAAGAAAGCCTAGATTTTCCATAGTGAATAAATAGTCCCAGAAACCAGAACTCAAATGAAAAAAAATCCCCATCAAAACAAAGAATGGCTTCTCTGTGACAACAGGGTCACACATCTTTAAGCATTTACCAACAGGCCATCACCATGAGCACTTTTTTCTGCACATTTGGTTTTGAAGACGGTAGCATATTAATGAACCACTGTACTTGGGTAGCATTTAACTCTAGAAAAAGAATATCTCCATTTCCATGAGAACTTAGGGGAGACGTGTCAGCAATAACTACTGTTAGGCATTTAAAACGAAACAGAAAACTACCTGAAAACCACAGGCGGCCTTCCATTCTTATGTTTCACGAAGACGCCGTCAAGACAAGCACCGATGGATATGTCGCTTCCTTGGCTATCCTAACAGGAGAGAACAAGGGGGAAACTCTCAGGAGATAGGTGCATGAGGACAACGTATCCATGGCACTGAACTTGCTTCCCAGACAGACAACCTGCAGGGCAGCCACTCAGAGACACAGCAGTGAGAATGGTGCACACGCACCTCACTGGTAAACATGGAGACAGGGGGAGTCTGCTCTCTTTCTAAAACATGCTTTTATTATTACATTCACTTATTTACTTTGTATGTGGGTGCGCACATGCCACAGTGCACATTAGACGTCAGAGGACAGAGACTGTGGGAGTTGGTCCTCTCTTTCTACCATAGGAATCCCAGGATCAACCTTGGGTCATAGGCTTGGTGGCAAGTGCCTTAACCCTCTGAGCCAAGTTTAGACTCTTAAGAACCCCACAAATTACACACACAGGATTGTGTCTTACTACAAACTTCTGGTCAAAAAGACCTCAGCCATGCTATTTTCTCAAATAGCTAAGTGTCATACACATCCATTCCCCCATCTTCCCCCACCTACCCTGTTTTGTTTTGTTTTTTTTAACAGGACCTCACTCCGTTTCCTATTCTATTTTCAAATGATTCCCTTATCTCAGCCAGCAGAGTGGCTGGAAGTACAGGTACGCAGAGCCATGCCCAGCTTACTGAGCTTAACTTTAGGTGGTCATACTTACCTTGGCAGGGTAGCTCTCCTCTCCATAGCCATCCATTCTCTCTACTTCCTGCATGTACAGCATTTCAGCTTCAGGAGCTGTTAGCCCTCTGCAACCCAAAAGATGTTAGTGAGATTGCTCCCAAATCTAAACTTTTTAAATAATGCTTTTTTAAAAGGCTGTACATCAATTTCCAGCTGTAAGCATCTGTAATTGGTTATACTGATCCTCTAATACTTATCAAAAACTGGCTCACTATGAAGCACTGTGCTGAGTGCAGAGCGCAAGTACATACAACCTAATGCTTCGGGCAAACAGGAGGACAAGCAAGGGACGAAGCGGCTCCCAAGACACCTTCACGGCAAATCCAGGAGTTTGTACCTAAACCGGCAAGCGGTTGCTTCATTACCCTAACATCAGGAAATACTGAGAATGTTGCTCTAAAAACCAGTGATGGGGCTGGAGAGATGGATCCGGGGTTAAGAGCACTGGCTGCTCTTCCAGAAAACCCGGGTTAGGTTCCCAGCATCTACATGACAGTTCACAATCACCTGTAACTCCAGTTCCAGGAAATCTGATGCCCACTTTGACCTCCACAGGCAAGCACGTGATACACATACATACATGCAGGCAAAACACTCATACATATAAAATAAAATGAATAAATCTAAAATAATGTTTCTAAAGACTAAATGATAAATGTAAGAAATAAGGGCAGGAAGAGTCTAGATGTAAATCCCTTTTAGTTCAGATGACTGGAGCACTAAAAAGATATGAGGAAGGAAGGGCACTCAAATGCATGGCCTCACCTCTCCAGCCTCGTCTGCTGCCCCACCCCACCCCCACCACATCCCATGTGCCCAAGGTAACTCACACTGCAGCCATCCCTGACTCTCTACATTTCTTTGAATATACTGTCTTTCTCACACTTTTGAACCTTTGTGCGTGTAGATGCCTCTTATCATATACCTATCATCCACACATGGGCCTGGCAATCACTAGTGTCCTCAGGGCTCAGTGTCTGTATCATTCTTCCTGTCAGATTTTGGGTGTCCCCAATGCCTACCCCTGTCCCATACAGTTCTAACACATTCTGTCTACATTCTCCTCCACGGCACCCATCATTCTGTTACTAACTACTCACACAGTAGTACTACCTAGCCTATGATTGCTGGGAATACATTCTTGGAAGGGAGAGAATTATTCTATTTATCTTTAAGCCAAACCATCCAATATTCTGCCTCACAAGGATAGAAAGTACTTAGAGGTTCCTAAGTCCTATTATTTCAATAAAAGTACAAATGAATGAAGTAAAGTGACAAGAGGCAGGAGAACTCGTGCCTGAGGGATCAAGTGCACTAGAGAAAAAATGCTTCACGTAGACATAGAGGTAGAAGGGTAGGATTAGCAACTCACGGAGATTGAGGAAATACCCATGAGCACTTGGGAAGGAATGCAGGAAGAGATGATAGGATTGCAGCTTCAGGAGGTTACTCTTTCGCAGTCAGCAGGGTCAGAGAGAGACTACAGGCAAAGACTGTAGGTTCTAACCAGACATACCTACTTTCAATCACTTCTACCATCCATCAAGAATGACTCAGGTCTCTGCTGTATGGTAAAAGTGATTGAAAGTAGATTGAGACCTGAGTCATTTTGAGTTTAGTTTCCTTCATCTCTGGGATGGAGGTAATATTCTCCTTAAAGAATACTGGAGCTATCGGAACGTAACTATATAAAGTATCTGGAACACTGTGTACTGGCTTAGAGTAAGACTAGCATCTCAGGAGATTTTTACAGTCAACAGAGAACCGCCATCAAAGAAAAGTCAACGAGGACCAGCATAGACAAGTACGGGCAACTGACATGAACTCTCATAATTACTCCCCAGAGGACAGAAACGCTGCTTCAGAAAGCATACTGGGGAGCAATGGTCATCGTGATGCACACCTCTAATCCGAGCACTCGGGAGGCAGAGGCAGCAAGATAGCAAGTTTGAGGCCAACGGTTCTCAAAAATCTCAAGGGCAGAGGATATAACTCAGTGGTGAAGTGTCTGCCTACCATGTACAAGGCCCTGAGTTCAAACTCTAGCACCATTTTAAAAAAAGAAAGAAAAATCCCAGCACCCTGGAGGCAGAGGCAGGCGGATCTTTGTGAGTTCGAGGCCAGCCTGGTCTACAGAGTGAGATCCAGGAAAGGCACAAAGCTACACAGAGAAACCCTGTCTCGAAAAACCAAAAAAAAAAAAAAAAAAAAAAAAAAAGAAAGAAAGAAAGAAAGAAAGACAGACAGAAGGACAGAAGGACAGAAAGAGAAAGAGAGGGAGGGAGAGAGAAAGGAAGGAAGGAAGGAAGGAAGGAAGGAAGGAAGGAAGGAAGGAAGGAAGGAAGGAAAACAGACGAAAGAGCACTTGGAGGGCTTAGTGAATTGTAAAAGACAAACTTCCGTGATCATGCACTAGTTTATACAGCTTTAGTTACCATTACACTTTTAATCTAAGGGGCGATGAACCTTAAGGACCGACTGCTTTCAAGACTCTCCGTTTCCTCATTGGTAAAATGGCTAACAACTGAAATGATGGGGACGAAGGTACTTAGAACAGCATTTGGCACACAGTGAATGTCACTATAACAGCAAACGAGCTACAGGAAAGTGTAATGTGCAAAGCATGCTTCAAATTCAAGCAGTCATCAATTGGGCGTCTTTTTCCTAGTGTTACCTGTACTTCTGATGGAGCAAGGCCACCTTTTGGGTTGCTTCTTCCAGCACTTTTTCATCCTGTAGCCAGCCCTGAAGGAAACACACAGCAGTAAGCACATGCATGTGTTAAGAGTGAACCGCTTGTTCACTTCAGGCAAGATTCTGAACAGTACTGAAGTCGGGGATCTCTGCTTCTCTATAGAGTCATGATGCATCTAATGAATTAAGTGACTTGCTCAGGAGCCCAAAGATTTGCTCTGCCTTCCCAGCTCCTTCTAGGGAAAGTTTCAGCTGAGTTTTAAGGTTGGTAACACCCATCAGCCAGTTCTGAGCTCAGCGCTAACCCACTCACTCAGGAGAACATTCCACCCTCCTCGGCTGTTTCAATGAGATGTTTGCATCATTTCTTCATCAGTAACTTCAGAAAGTAGAAGGCAGGGTTTTCAACACTAATGACAAGCCAAGTTCATTCCAACATTAACTTTGTGATTCTCCAAAACTGAAAACAAAACTCTCTCCTTAGACACATAATCAAAGGAAAGAATGTCTTTAGGCACAGCACAGTAACCAACACCATGCTTTTGTTTGTTTGTTTGTTTGTTTGTTTGTTTTTTGAGACAGGGTTTCACTATGTAGCTCTGGCCCCTGGCTGTCCTGGAACTCACTCTGTAGACCAGGCTGGTCTCAAACTCACAGAGATCCGCCTACCTCTGCCTCCCGAGTGCTGGAATTAAAATCATGCACCACCACTGCCCGGCCTAACTACCACCCTTCTGTTTTGTGAATTTAAAAAGACTGAGAAGACTACAACTGGGGAAGACTGGCTCACAGGATGCTGAAAGAGGGACTAGTCCTGTTTAGAACATCTACCATGTGGACATCCAGGGATTGCTACGCGTATAGGAATAAACCATGTAAAAAAAAGTTCCAGTGCCAAAAGAAGTCTTACCACAGGGAGCAAGGCAAATTTCTGAAGAAAGTCTTGGGATTCATATTGATCAAAGTCACCAAAATCAGCTATACAAAATGATAAACATGCGCATGTTGATTACATTGAATTTTCACAACAACACATTTGCACAACAAAAATCGTAAGTAAAGTGGACGACATGCTTATGATTCAGAAGCCAAATCTATCCAACAGATAACAGAGCAAGTTCTTAGAGTAGCTCTTAGGTGGATTCATGTGTCTTGGCTTGGGGAAATGTCTATGAAGTGAGACGCAGCCGCCCTGTGTGTGACATGTGCTTCTGTGTAGGTGTCAGGAGGAGACCGAGTGGGGAAAGGGAATGGGCCCTGCGAATGCCCACGTTCAGGCCACATATAAGGAATGGCACACCACGGTGTCAGACGTTTGTTTATCTCAAGATGACAGGTGTCCATGCCTGCTAGTATCTGCAAGAATTTTATCATTTTGTCTTTCTTTTGTGTTTTGTTTGCTTCGTTTGAAGACATGGTCCCACTGTGTAGCCTTGATTGGCTCGGAACTATCTATGTGGAACAGGCTGGCCTTGAACTCACATGGATCTGCTTCCTTGCTAGGATTAAAGGTATATATGCCATCCAGTCCAGCTTATTTTTTCTTTTGATTAAATTCTAGTTCCATGGTTAAATGCTATTTACCACTTGAAATAATGCACCAGCAGAAATTTCCCCAGAGCATAGATATACACATAGATATATAAATACATTAGACATGTACAATGTTGAATGAATTAAAAACATTTATTAAATACAAAACCACTACTATTATGAGTGATGATGCTCTATAATCTAGAATAGTTATTTGAGAAATTTAAAAAAATGGGATAAACTTGAAATTTTAAAAAATGTAGTTTCATGAACCTCACTGACAGAAAGATTTTTCCTCCCAAAATCTTAGGATCAAATCAAGTCTTGGAGTGAAATTAACACTTAGCATGTTAAATTCTTTGACTTTTCTACACATACATTTGATATGTTACATAATTAATCTTTCAGAAATGTCTACAAGTCTCACATTTCATTGAAGTAATCCAAATTGTCTTTCTACAAGAAAGTCCCAACATAATATTCCACTAATATATAAATACCATAACAATTCATATAAAAAAATCAGTTACATTCAGAATCCTTTACTGTTTTTTGTTTTAACACACATCTTAATCTAGTAGAATTATCACTTCCCATGCACCGCTTACCTTGAACAGCTAAGCCAGCTAGCTGAATGGCTTGTTCTAGTGTACAGGGAAGGTTTCCTTCCAAAATATCTTTCTTCAGCTGCAGGTAATACTGATACCTATTTGAAAGGATGAGTTTATGAAATCAGTATCACTATAATCTGACCAAGACACAGTGCACTTTTACCACAGTTTAGTAGAGGAACATACATTGTCAAACAAAACTGTAACCCTAGATGCTTCCAAAAATGAAAAGAATGCCACAATAACGTAAGCACATCATCTAATCTGTTTAATGAGATGAATTTATCCCTTGCTTTAACTATCTCAAAGCTAAAACCAGGGACCAGGGATGTATCACTGGGGTAAACATTTGCTTAGAATGTGTGAGCCTGGCTTGATCTCCAGCAAGCCCCACACCCGTCGGAAAAAAAAACAAAGTTAAAGTCATCTATAGGACAACTCACTACCTGTCACACACCCTGTAGAACAGTTCTGTATTTTTGTTATACTTCTTTATGGTATCTATATAGTTCTTTATAATTCTTTAAAGCTATTTGTTCTTTATAGTAAAGAAAGCACACACTCAAAGACCAATCTTTACTCTTAAACTTCATTTGTAAGTTGGTGATGTAAGACTTTAGTTAAATAAAAACTTCACTAGCCCTGGAAAGTAAACTTAAGATGTTTCATTAAGTTTTTAAATGTGTAATCCTAAAAAGAGTAACTTCTAAAAGTCCTTCTTAACATTCCATAACATAGGGTTACTTTGTCTGCCCCTTTAGTGCCAAGCGCATCTAGGTTTAAATCCCAGCTCTCCAGTTTAGGACTCTGCATGACTTTGGGTAAGTCACAGTTTGTAGCTTCACATGCTATCACCAATAAAATGAAGATGTAACCATCCCTTCACCAGGCCAACCATATCCAAGTGGCATGTAGAAAGCTGTTAACAACATCAGACATGTGCTGGCACTCAGGCAGCAGCTGTGATTATCAGAATGCTTTCAATTAGTCAGCAATGTTTCATCATATCATTTCTCCATTCGGATAAAGCTCCAGAGTAAAACGTAATGCTTCCTTTTATTCCTGTGCTAGGGCCTGCCACTGCTCTACAACATCATTCTGGACACTGGAGACAGTGTTAGATTTGGCCCAGTGTCTCTGCCAGTGCAGTTTATGATGCCACCTCAACCTGAGTCTCTCTAGGTTTGGTGCCTTTGAGTAGTCCAAGCGTAGAGCATATCCGAATTCTCCAGAATCCATACATATTCTTGTGTAACCCTTTTAGCTAGGCTTTAAGTCTGCTCTTTGTTACCAAATGGCCTGACCAACACACCATCCATTCAAATAAAAAGAATTTAGATCCAGCCTTCCCCTCCTAACATCTAGCAGATATCACGGGTTTCCAGCAATCAGTGAAACAGAATGCTTGTAACTCGGGGTGTCAGAAGGGGAAACCTGCAACTTTCTATAAGGCTCCCAAAACCAAAAGAGATTGTATTCAGGGAGGTATATCTAGCAGGAATGCTCCACATACTCCATTATCATCATTCTAGACTCTTTCCTTATATCAAACAGAAACCCTGGAATGCAACATCCATGGACCAAATTAACTTGGGCTTCCAATACAACCTTTTCTTACCTTTGAATGGGTTTTATTATGAGAGCCAATTCTTTCACATATGCTGTAAATTGTTCATTGCTAGCTCAATAACCTTTGCATAAAGTCCCATGTGAAAGTTTCCTTGTAAATGACATACCAGGACAGTGCCACAGTATGCTCCAAAGTGGTGAGGCAAGATAAGCCTCTTTCCATTAAAATGTATACAGGCATAACACTATCGTTGTAAGTAACAAAAAATGGACTCCTGTAGTAATCAATGAGGTTACATGCTATCAATTCGTGAATTTGTAAGAATTCAATATATCCAGTCATTATTCTCAAAATTTCCTATCTTTTGCAAAAAAAAGTTCCTATAAGTTCCCATCATGTGGGTGATAGTTTTCTGCTACCTTGTGGCTGCATTTTTCTGACAAGTCCTCATGTTCTGAAGACATGAATCAGATTTTTGTTCTCTGCCTTTTTTCCTAAAGTACTTTTGAATGTTTTTTTTGGAGGGGGGCAGTGGAGTGTTTCTTTGGTGCAGGGGGACTAAACCCCGAGTGTCACATATGCTAGGCAAGTGCTTTACCACTCAACTACATCTCCAGCCCTGAGTGGGTTTTTATAAGATCTTTTTGAGGTATGACTGCACGTAATAAACTGCTCCAATGTACAATTTTAACATATAAAAGATACAAGAGGGCTGGAGGGATGGCTCAGTGGTTAAGAGCACCGACTGCTCTTCCAGAGGTCCTGAGTTCAATTCCCAGCACCCACATGGTGGCTCACAACCACTGTAATGAGATCTGGTGCCCTTTTCTGGCCTGCAGGGACACATGCAGACAGAATACTGTATACATAATAAATAAATAAATCTTCAAAAAAAAAAAAAAAAAGATACACGAAGTCACTGCTACAGGATAAAGAGCCTCAGTACCACCAATGCCCACAAGAGTTCCTTTGCACAACACACAATCCTCCTGCACCTTCCCCCTCCCTAGAAATCACTGTTCTGCCTCCTGACTCTACATCTCTGAGAGCTAAAACCTGACCAGACATCTTAGACTCTGAGGGAACCTAGTGACTGGGACGAAGATGTTGAAAGAACCAGCATCCTTGGGGACTTTGTACTGTAGAGCTGTCACACAAGTCTGCATGGCTGACCTGGGAACTCATTTTGGAACTGGAAGGCTGGTCATGGACACTCATGACCGTACTTGATTCTTACTGATAGGACTTCTCTAGGTCTTCTACACCTAATCAAGAAGCAGCCCTGCTGGCTGAACCCAATAACACCATCCTTTTTCATCCCACTCTACGGCTCATGCTTTTGCTCTGTTCTAACAACAGCTTCCTAGCTGGTCTCCTGCCACTTCCAGTTGAATTCAGAAGTCTTTCATCTCTGATTGATCATCCAATGTGAATGGTCTTTGTAAGACACAAATTTGGTCATTCCACCCCACTAACTGAAAAAGTCTTCCTCGTTGTACTATGTCTTTATGATTAGTACACACATGGCTTTAAAACCTTTTCTCTCATCTCTAGGTATTATCTGAAACTTCCTATTCTCCCTGCTTTCCACAAGCCAGCCCCCCATTAGAAAATTCCTTCTATAGCCTACCAAGAAGTCAACTGTTTCCTCCCTCAGTCAAGTTGTCCACGCTCCACCGCTAGGAATCAAACGTTTGTTATCACAGGATGCTGTGACTACTTATGGACATGTACTGCCAGTTCCACCAGGCTTTGAGTGAGCAACTCCTCCAGGGTCAGACTCAAATGACTACCTAACAGCTCTTACACCACAGAATATCTTCAGTAAATGTTTAAATGAGCTGAGTGGCCAGTTCATATTTTTCCTCCCGGCTTCCACTTCTCTCTTCAATATTTGTATTTCAGACCTGTTCACAGTTCGTTTGTGCCTCTACCTACTAGCTGATCTCAGTTTTCTAATATCTTTTGATAACTACCTGGCACACTCAAACAGCATTCCACTAGCATGAGGCAGCAGCAATTCTTACTATCTGCAGGGCAGTCTAGCTTTTATGGAAGGTAAAGCCAAAGAAAACATGGACTTCAGATGTAGAAAGGAGACAAGACACGTACACAAATAGGCGTAATAGGAGGCTGCGATACCAACCACCTTAACAGATCTACAAGCAAATCCTAAGATTGCATGGGGTAGACAGAGTGCACCCCAGCCTCGGGCACCCCAGAGCTTCATAGAGTCAGATGAATATGAGAAAGATACAGGAGACAAAGATAAAGGTACATGATGTTTAGTACACGACATCGCCCAGCCTGGCTCCAAAGTAATGTTATGAAGTAGGGTTCACAAGATAAAAAGGAGTGCTAAGTTTTAGATATCTTAGGCAAGCTCAAGCATTCAAAGTTAGTATTTCTTTCTCCCTCTCCCCCTCCCCCTTTTTTTTAAATGTTTCAAGACAAGGTTTCTCTGTGTAGTCCTGGCTGTCCTGGAACTCCCTCTGTAGACTAGGCTGGCCTCCAACTCAGAGATCCACCTGCATCTGCCTCCCAAGTGCTGGGATTAAAGGTGTGCTGGTACCACCACTGCCTGGAGGAGAAACCATGAGCCCTAAGTATGCCTGGCAGGTCCCTCCATGGGTACAGAGCTTCACCCAGAGCTGAAAAATCAAAACTCCTTTCACTATTTTGTCTTCAGGAAAATTTTTAAAAAGAATTCATAATAGCTAAGTTCTAGACCCAACTAAGTGGTGAATATAGGCACAAGGGAATATTCTCAAAGTATAAGGAAGAATGAAGTTATGTATTTGAAGGACAATGGATGCAACTAGAGTTAATCATATTAGGAGATTAAGTCAGTCTCCGAAAGACAAATCCTGCATGCTTTCTACACATTTCTCAACAAGGTCATTTATGTAAGAGAACATGAAAGCAGAAATGAAACTGTCGGGGAACAAAGGGAACCGAGGGGATGGGAAGGGACACAGACGGGGCGGCAGAGGGGCACAGAAGGAGCATGTTGAGTGCAGTATCCACGGGCATGAAAAGGACCTTGTGTAACCCAGGAGGGTGAAACAAAGCCAGACCCTCAGTTCCTCCGCCGTCCTGTCTTCCGCTTCTGCCCCTGAAGTGTATTTACCTGCTAAGAGCCTCTGACCATAAACGTCTTCCCTCTCTGTGCCCCTCCGCTCCCTACGTCAGCTCCGACACATCTACAGAATACAGCCCTGGAGTCAGACCCGCCAGTTCCTTGGGAAGAGGACAGAGTTTATGACTACACATTTTAAATCTCTCCTCTCCCGTTTCCTTATTACAAGGAACCAGAACAGAACAACGAAACCACTAAAGAGGCTATCGCAAGAGTTCACCGCCAGGGTGAGCCGACCGCCTTTCCTGTGCCTTTGGGCCTAGTGAACCATAATTCAGTCTGACATACCACATTCCAGAACCTCCTAGTAATGTGGTGACTAAAAATGCGGGCTGGAGGGCAAAGTCAGTCACGGGCTTTTATCTGGAGGGCCTTTGACCTCAGCTCACTCTTCTGACCTCACTGCTCTACTTTCTAAATCCAGGCAGCAGAGGACCTCTCACCTGGTAATCTCCTGCTGCAGCTGGGAGACGGAGGGCACATAAAACACCACTCCAAAGTAGACGGTGGGCTCCAGCGCATGCTTGTCCAGCTGCTTCTTCAAGGGCTTCTCCAAATCCACCCAGCGACGCTGATTCTGCTTGTTGTAGTACCAGAGGCTGAAGTAAGTGACCTGGAAGGGAGGAAGGTCACTGAAGCAGGCAGTCATGCACAAAAAGATTCCAACGATTTCCACTGCCAAAGACCGGGACCAAGTGGCAGTGGCCTCCTACTGCTACTCAGGAAAGGCGCAATAGCCAAGGCTTAAGGAGAGAGAAAACAGAGGAATGCCAAGCTCCACCTAGAGAACAGTATTCAGGAAACAGAGGCAGAAAAAAAAAAAAAAAAGACAACTGTATGTCATTTCTTAAACTAACAACAAAAATGCTGAAGAAAAACCCTAATTTTTCCATTACCAAAACACTAAAGTTACCATTATTAAAATATATTAACGTGTGTGCATGCTCATGTGTGTGCACCAGTGTAGAGTTCAGAGGATGAGTTTTAGGAGTTGGTTCTTTTTCTCTACAATGGGTTCTTGGGAATAAAACTCAGGTCCTCAGGCTTGCATGGCAAGAAATTTTACCCTCTGGGCCGTCTCAGCTGCCCTATAACTAATAGTACCTAAAAAGCCTTAAGTAGTCCCTGCCCAGTATAATTCTAAACCATGGTGCTAACCCAACTTCTCACTATTCTGGGATTTGGCTTCTATAAATAAAACTACTTCATGTAAATGTCAAACATTTTAGTAACAGATGCACCCACAGCCTTACCTTGCCTCTCAAAGTGCATTTGATAAAAATTCAAAGCAACCGGGATGTTTTAAATGAATAGTTTAATGTGAAGAATGAACTTTGGATTAAAGAACAGAATGTATATGGAGATTCCCCCCCCCTTTCTCCCTCTCTCCCTCCCTCCCCCCATTGTGTGTGTTCCTATCATTCTCTCTCACACAAACACAGACCCTACATGAAGAAAAAAAAAAAAATCACACCTAATGTAATAAAGTGACCTAACTGGATTACTAATTCAGAGTCTGAAGTTTTGGACCGGAGCCAAGCATGGAGGTACATGCCTGTGACCCCAGCACCTGGAAGGCTAAGGCAACAGACTGCTACAGGTTCAAGGCAGGGGCTACCTACACACCAAGACTCTAACACACCCCACACACACACACACCCCAACACACACACACAGAGTAAACTGGCATTCAGACTCCACCTGTTGAACAGTAAAACTATTAGAGTATGTCAATAGCAGCCCTGGCCGGTCAACCTGAACAGGTATGAAAGCCCTTAACAGATGAAATGGAAGCCTCTAATCACTGCTAATATTTATCTCAAAATCAACTCACAGGCCAAGGCCATTGGAAAATCCCTGCTCTGCTGTTCTAGACTCGAGAGCAGCACTGTCACATGGAAGCTTGTGCAGTGATGGACGTATGCCACAGCGGCACTGTCCAAAAGAGCAACCCCCAGCTACAGGTGGCAACTGAGTACTTGAAATGTGGCTAGTGCCACTGAGGAACTGACTTCTCTGGATGACTCCATTTTAATGCTCTCAAATGAAAAGCTGCTATCATTATACTGGGTAGTTTAACTTCATAGCATCAGCAAAACTTTAAAATAACTCAGGCTATTTTATTTGGCCTGCAATGCTTATTAAATAAAAATGAACTTTAAGCCAGGCATGGTGTCGAATGCCTAGAGTCCCAGTATTTAGGAGGCTGAGGCAAGAGGACTCCAGTGAGTTCAAGACCAGTCTTGGCTGCACTGTGAGTTCAAGGCCATCCTGGTGGGATACACAGTGAAACACGCCTCGAAAATTAAAATACATGAATGAATGAATAAATAAATAAATAAATAAATGCATTAATTAATTAATTAAAGCTGGGCATAGTAATAGTAGCTCAGACCTGGAAGGTGGAGGCAGAAGGATTGTGCCTAGGCTATAAAGTAAGGCCCAGTCTCAAAAATAATTTGTATGTGTGTGTGTGTGTGTGTGTGTGTGTGTGTGTGTGTATGTGTGTGTGTGTGTGTGTGTATATGTGTGTGTGTGTGTATGTGTGTGTGTGTGTATGTGTGTGTGTGTGTGTGTATGTGTGTGTGTATGTGTGTGTGTGTGTATGTGTGTGTGTGTGTGTGTGTGTGTATGTGTGTGTGTGTGTGTGTGTATGTGTGTGTGTGTGTGTGTGTGTGTATGTGTGTGTGTGTGTGTGTGTGTGTGTGTGTGGTTTTTCAAGATAGGGTTTCTTTGTGTGGCCCTGGCTGTCCTGAAACTCGCTTTGTAGACTAGGCTGGCCTTGAACTCACAGAGATCTGCTTGCCTCTGCCTCCTGAGTGCTGGGATTAAAGTGTGCATTTTAATGGGCCAGAAAGATGGCTCAGCATTTAAGAGCACTGGCTACTCTTGCAGAGGACCCAGGTCACTCACAACCATCTAAATCCCAGTTCCTGGGGATCCCATGCCCTCTTCTGACCTCTGAGGGCAGCAGGCAGATACATGGTACACATACATGTATACGGTCAAAATACTCATACACATAAAATAAATCTAAACATTTAAGAATTTTTCATTTCCATGGATAGTCAACATTTATCTTATCATTTTTACAAAGGAAAAAAAATGTCTTAATATTAGTCTATCACTTTCTACAAGTAAAATGTTCTATCCACAGCACTACTGCCCCTTTATTTCTACAAACTAGAATACTGTAGGAATTCACTAAATTCGGTTTTATGACTATTCCCTTATTCCTGTCACCCAAGACACTGCATACAAATAGAACAGTTTGATCATCATAAATCCAGCTGTACCCCAAGAACCATGGAGATCCTGCGTTAACTCCAAAGGCAGTGTGCCACCCTTACCAGAATTGCTTGGGGTTTCTGGAGCCCTAAAAAAGCTATTAAGTTCCTAGGTAATTCTTACGCCATTAAAAATTTTAAAGCATTACAACATACTACACTGTCCTCCAATATCAGGTAGGCAGTTGTACACACAACCTATAGTTAGCTACACAGGTGAAGCCTATAAGCCTAGCACTCCTGAAGTTGAGGTAGGAGAATCACAAATTTGTGTCTGGGCTACAAAGTGAATTCCAGGCCAGGCTGAGCTACACAGGGAGAGGTCCCCCAACACATACACCTATGCTTGAAAAGCTGCATGGGTATCTTTTTTTTTTAACTCCATGAAGTAAATATGCCAAAATTCCAGACCTATTATTGTTTTCTGTCACCCATGTATCACATTTATGAGAAAGCAACTACTGCTCCTACCTTCTGCAATTTACAGAACAGAAAAACCTGGCTTAATAGAAAGGGCTTGATACTTCAAGTCCAAAGTTCTAGGTTTGGCTTCCAGTGGGCAGATGCTAGCTGTGAACTGGAAGAAATCAGTCCAACCTGTTTTCTTGAGCATAAAATAACTCAGAATTCCAGCATGGGGGATGGATGGGAAACCACATAAATGCATGTTGCTATAAGAAGAACATTGTATTTGTCTTTAATTTTTTTTATTTTTCATATAATATATTTTGGTCATATTCCTATTTTTGAGGGATGATTTAGTTTTGCCCACTCTGCCAAATGCCAACAAAATTTAATTATTGTTTCCTTCCTCCAAAAATGTTTTCTACTTATAATTTCAAGATTTTGGATGAGCCAAGAAGTGGTGGCGTACACCTTTAATCCTAGCACTTGAGAGGCAGAGGCAGGTGGATCTCCAGGTTTGAGGCCAGCCTGGTCTACTTAGCGAGTTCCAGGATAGCCAGGGCTACACAGAGAAACCCTGTCTCAGGGGAAAATAATAATAATAATAATTTAGAGTGGGTATAATACTTTTTTTAAAGCATACTTGTGGATTCCGTCTTCCATCCTAAGGCCCATATTTTACAATGAACATATACCATGCTTGGTCTATTATTCACATTACTTTTAGGCACTTATTCCACATTTATATTCAGTTTTGTTTGAGAGAAAGGTTCTCACTATGTAACTCAAGATGACCTCAAGTTTACCATGTGGCCCAGGTCGGCCTCAAACTCACAATTCTCCCACCTCTACTTTGTTAAGTCAAACATATTTTTTTCTATAACCATATTAAGGCCAAAGTAGACATGCTATAGGACTGAAAACTGTTCGGGTCATGAAAGTGTATCCTCTTTTGGGGCTGGAGAGATTGGTTAAGAGCACTGGCTGCTCCTCCAGATAACCCAGGTTTCATACCCAGCACCCACATGGAGGCTCACAGCCATCCATAACTCCAGTTCCAGGGGGATCTGACACCCTCTTCTGGTCTCCACAGGTACTGCATGAACATGGTACACAGACATAAATGTAGACAAAAACATATACATAAAATAATAAATTTATTTTTAAAAATTAAATATATCATGTCTTAGCCAGGCATGGTAGCACACCTTTAATCCCAGCATGTGGGAGGCAAAGGCAGGCGGATTTCTTGAATTCAAGGCATTCAACATAATAAGTTCCCAACTAGAGCTATACAGTGAGACCCTGACTCAAAACTAACCCCTAACCTCCCAAAAGCATATCATCTCTTACAACTAAAATTAAAGGATCTTAAAATTAACTCTATGTATATTACTTTTTTCCTTTAAATACAGATGGACTTGGCTACTTCAAACACAAAAATTTAAATAGCCAGACATAGTGGCCATACACCTACAATTCCAACACTCAGGTAGCAATAAGACGTAGGTTCAAAACTAGTTTGAACTACATAGTGAGTTTCAGGTTAACTTCGGCTCCAGTGAGAACCTGCCTCAAACTAACAAAAACAACCATAAAAAGAGAGGTAGAGAAATTGATAAATATTTCCAGAGATCAGCAATGATATTAAAAAAAAAATAAGCCTTACATATTCAACGAAGTTATCCAGAGTGTTTCATTTCCCAGAGATAGAAGAATGACTTTTTTCTACCAAGCTTTACAATACTCAAATTAACTGTAGTTTCTTCACCTGTAACTACAAGCAGATTGTTCCAAAGCCAAATACAAAAGATTTTCCCACTCTTGTTCTTTTGGTACCTACCCTTATTTATGGGTCTTCAGAAAGCTCTGTCTGCACTTCCTCTGTGGAACAGACCCACCTCTGAATTCACACTCCAGGACCTGCCTCAACCAGCTCTGGGACTTCCTCAGCAAACCCCAGTCTCTTCCCAGGAGCACTCTGCCCTCCTCACAAGGGCATGGAGAACCACAAGAACTATGTGCCTTGCAACCGCCCTCAATCACTGGCTTTCCCTTCAGGTCTTGCACATTCCTTGTACCCACCTTCCAGAACTTTCTTGATAAGAGCCTACACTTGATAAGAAACTCTTCCTGGTGACTCTTTCTGTCTGCTCTTGTGGAAAAGGCATCTAACAGGTGCCTCTCAAACACTGAAGTTTCTGGAATCCTTACATAAATTTATTTACAGTGACTGTTAACTAGATTTCTATGAAGCTTTTCAGTGTCAGATATTTACATTATCTTTTTCTTTCCTAGTTTGTTAAAACAAACACACACAAATAACTTTCAAAAATATTTGATGACTTCTTCACAGCTATTTAGAAATTCTTACTACTGCTCTCCTAAATCTGTAGATAGCTGCCTGCTGTGTAACTAGAGCAAAACCAAAGTTAAACAGAGCTTAGTTTCTTTTCTGCCAATATGGCTGCCTCACTCAGTGAACAGAGGCCAGCTGCTGGGCAGGTCCAAATCCTAACAGAACACAACCCTCTTCCTAATTCCCAGGTCATTTCTTGTCTAATTATTTTGAGACTCTTTTTGACTGTGCTATTTTTAAAACAGACCAGAGAGATACACAAATTAGCTGGAGGGTTTTTAAAGCCACTAATGCATTAAGGTTAATAAAAGTGAATCCCATGCAAAATTGCAAATATAATTTTATCCTGGTGCCTTTCTTCCCCTGCTGAAGTTAGAAGTCTTTCATCAGGACAGAGATGAGAGGAGACAGCCCAAGATAAAGTCTATCCCAAGGAGAGATCATCTAACAAACGTGGTTAGAAAGCTCGAAGCTAATTCTAGCACTGAGCTGACCTCCACACCGAGTCTGCCATAAATAATAAAGTATGGAACCTCTCCCTTCTAGCAGATGGCGGTGGTCACATTGCCTCAGCACAGCCAACCCCTCCCCTTTCTGTTTAGTTCTCCATTTTCTTCTCACTTTAATCCCACTGCATACTCTTTATTTTATAGGCAATATAGTAATATACAATATCAGAACAGTAGCACATATAAATGAAGACTCAGGAATATAACCAATAAAATTATACTCGATTTCATCAAGCTGAAGTCCAAGTAACTCTTTGACTGTCCAAGTTCCTTCAACTGTAGCTTTAACATTTCAGCATATCATGAAATGATAAGTAAGATTTGGAGATTTATTAAAAGGAAGTCTAAGGAGTGAATGGGACCACTGTCTACTTGAACAAACTACTCTCATTTTTCCAATTTACAATCCTAATCAGATACTATGAAGCATATGACCACTATAAACAAGATAATTTTAAAACTATATTCTTGGGACTGAGGATTTAACTCCTAGGTAAAGACCTTGCCTAGCAAGTTCCATCCCCTGCATTTAACTCTTGGGCTGGTGATGTAGCTAAGTAGTAAAACACTGCCGTAGCATGTAACAAGCTATGTGGTCTGATTCCTGGCACCACTCAATGAACTATAAAAATAAAACAAGGCTATCTGTATTTCTTAGATGTCCTCAATTCATTTACTCCTTCAGCTCACATTAACTGATCACCTCCAAGGTGTCCAATGCCAGCCCGGGTGCAAGCATACAGCACTGAACCAGAAAACACAGTCCCTGCTCTCCCAAGTCTGTCCTGGGGCTGAAGACAAAGCAGCACTGGTTGGAACGCACTCTAGAAGGAACCTATTCCTCATACTGGGTTGCATTACCAATATGAGGGGAGAAGCTTAGTCCTATCATCACTTGATAGGCCATACTTTGTTGACGCCCATGGAGGCCTGCCCCTTTCTGAACAGAAACAGAGGAATGGATTGGGGGCGGGGCAGAGGAGAGGTGGGGGAAGGGAATGGTAGAAGAGGGAGGGGAAACTGTAGTCAGGATGTAAAATAAATTAACAAATTTAATTAATAAAAAATGCACACTAGGAGGACATTTGATTTTAGGACTAAAATGCCAACATGTTTCTAAAGCGTAAACAAGGATTAAATGGAATTTTTAACATATAGAAACATTTTACTCCCCAAAGATAAGAGCGATAACCAAGGTAAGTACAAAGTTGCACTACAAAGGCAAGTTTATTCCTGTGCTACTGTACAAAAAGTCATCTTGGTTAGAACTCACAAAACTGAGGGCACACCAGAGTCTCTCATTCTCTGACCATTTAACCAGTTTGCTCTACCATAGGACCATTCTAACCTGTGTATCAGCTTAACTCAAACACCTACGTTTTCCTCACGATTCATTTTTGTATTTTATTTTATGTGCATAGATATTTGCCTGTGCACATATACGAATACTACGTACATGCCTGGTGCCAAAAAAGCCAGACGAAGGTACTAGATGTCCTGGAAGGATCCTCTGGAACTCTAGTTACAGGTGGCTGCACCGAACTCTAGTCCTCTGAAGTTCAGAGCATTCTTAACCACAGGCCATCTCTGCTATCCACAGACAATATTCCTCACTATTACACATGCTTCATGCTAGGCATGCTGGCCTGCACCTACCATAGCAGAACTTGGGAGGTACAGACAGGAGGATCAAGATTTCAAGGCTATCTTCTGCTACACCATAAGTTCAAGGACAGCCTAGGCTACATGAGACCCTGTCTCAACAAGCAAACAAACAGAGCTGGTAAGGCTTAGCAAGTAAAGGCACTTTCGGCAAAGCCTAATGACCTAAGTTCAATCCACACAGTGGAAGGAGAGAACCAACTCCCACAAGTTGTCTGGCCTTGACATGCAAGCCACTGCATGCACGAACCCACACAAAACAAAGAAACGTAAACAAAAGTGATCCCTTTTTTCTGCTGTTATTATACTATCCTAACATAAATTCGCTTCAAGAGGTGTCCTGGCAGTAAAAGCACAGACAAGTCAAATATATAACTATTTAGATAATCTCTATGGATACAAAGTAGGGGGAAAGGAGAATTAAAGTGATTTTCTAAATAATGTGCATCAAGAGATGTTTGGTGGGTATTTTAATTCTCAGTGTAGCTCCAAACTGTCCTAACGATAATTCTCCAGTCATCTTTTCTGCCCCATTTCCCCTTAGTATATTATTATAGTCAATACATTTACAAGATGAAAAATAAGCTGGAAAAGACTAAAAGAAAACTAGCTCAACACTAATTTAAAAAAAAAACAAACAAACAAACAAAAGTTGTCACCCAACAAACGTCTCATGAGCACTGTTTTGGTTCCTCATCAGTCAGACAGCAGAGAAAACAGGAAGCTGATTACAGGCTCCAATGAGCACACGTAAAGCACCAGACACAGCTTGCAGACAGCCAGTACCCCTAAGAAGCTACCTTTTAGGGATGCAAACCCAAGCCCATCTTGTTGCCTCCAACTGTAGCTAAATGTAGGGGTACAAAGTTCGAGTTGTTGAAAATGCACTTAATATTGAGATCAATCTAAATAGTATGTAAATGAGCCAAGGCAAGCTGCCCTTAGAGTCATTAAAAAAAAAAAATGTACCAAACATTGCAATGCATATCTCCAATACCAGCACTCAGAAGGCTGAGGCAGGGGATAGCAAGTTCAAGACCAACCTGGGCTACAAAGAAAGGAGGGAGGAACAGAAAAGAGAGCACAAATAAAGCCAGGAGGCTTTTGCCACCCAGTGTGATGTTACAGTATATTGTCTTAGCTGCCTATTATTCAAAATAACTACTCTGTCTACATCTAAACTTCAACACTGCAATGCACACCTTCCAGGGAACCCATCTGGGTAATGCAGAGACAGGGGCACAAACCCTTGATGAATTATTTATAACTTACATTCTAATTGCTCTTTAGGACACGTGACCATTTCTTCTAGTGAAATTAGCATTTTCAGCATAAATTTCAATAGCCTCTGGGTAGTTTACTAGTTCGTTAAAAGATAAATGAGGGTTAGGTATGGCATCCATGCCAGCCTTCCTGAGCCTGAGGCAGAAGGATCTGGAGTTCTAGGCTAGCCTGGGTTACACAGTGAGCTCTTGTTTCAAAACACTGGGCCTTGGAGATGGCTCAGCAGGTAAATAAAGACACTTACTGCCAAGCCTGATGACCTCCTGAGTTCAATGCCCAGAAAACACATGGTAGAAGGAGAGAATCAACACACACACACACACACAGAGACACACACACACACACACACACAGAGACACACACACACACACACACACACACACACACACACACACAAAGAAAAAAATAAAGCTTAAACAAACAAAAGAGCCCAGAGTCCGTAATTCCAGCTGTAGTAGGCAAAACCCTCTACATTGGAGGCTAGCCTAGGTGAGTTCTAGGCCATTCTGGGCTACAGAGTAAGACCTTATCTAAAAATTTAAAATAAATAAATAAGCAAGCCAGGAAGAAGCTCAGAGATACAGTACTGGCCTTGTACGCTCAAGGACGTGTCTAATCCCCAACACCAAAGTGACAACAGAAACCGGGAGAGGTTAACTACGATAGGCAATCAAATTAACATGTCAGTGTACAAGCTGCTTGAAGATCAGACTAGGAAAACAGCTGCAAACGCAGCATACTCTAAGAAAGTAATGAGTCCTTGTTACTAGAAAAGAAAATGTTAGGATGGAGAGACAGCTCTGGGGTTGAGAGCACTAGCTGCTCTCCCAGAGGACCCAGGTTCAATTCCCAGCACCCACATGGCAGCTCACAGCTGTCTGTAACTCTAGTTCCAGAGGATCTGACACCCTCACATAGACATACACGCAGGCAAAACACCAATGCACATAAAATAAATAAATCTTGAGAAAGAAGAGGAAATGTCCTATTGAGGTAGGCTGCACATCTGACAAGAAAGAAATAGAGAGCTCAATAAATAAATCAATAAACGCAATCAATGTCTAAAGGAAGTGTGAGTCACCAGTTCAGACACTGAAGACTTGTCACATGCTCACGGTCCAGACGGGCACAAAGGTGATCTCTGGTGGAGAAGACAAACACTGATCTACAACCCAGGGCACAATGAAGGAATTCTCACTCATAACCTCCCTCTCTGTCCTCTGGGAGCTTCTACCTTAACAGTGAGTTGCCCCATCGAGGAAATGAAGCTGGCAAAGTATCACTGAGTTGGAGGCTAGCATGGATGTATTCCAGGCAAGCCTGGCTACAGAATGAGACCTTATCTCAAAACTCCAACAAAAAAGCATCTGGAGAGATGGGTGCAGGGGTTAAGAGTACTGGATGCTCTTCGAGAGGACCTGGATTTTATTCCCAGCACCCACATGGTGGCTCACAACTGTCTATAACTCCTGTTCTAAAGAATCCAATGCCCTCATCTGGCCCCCCACAGGCACCGCACACATAGATAAGCATGCAGGCAAAACACCTGGACACACAAAATTGAACTAAATAAATCTAAAAATAAAAACAAAACAAAAAAAACCCCATTCCAATAAATAAGTAAGTAGTGGCTAATAATAATAATAATAATAATAATAATAATAATAATAATAATAATACAACAGCCTTCCTGAGCCCTATGGAGGAAAGCCACAGAAGAAAGAGCATTTTTAGTGGGAAAGGAGACTATACTGAGGCGCTTTGTGTCTGGGTCGCATAGTGATGACGTAAGGAAAGAGACTGGAGTATGGAAACACAGGTAGGGGAAAGGAGTCCTGTTGGTCTACAGAGTCACAGTCAGAACAGCCTACAACCATCAACAACTTTCAGAAAATAACCAAACGAGGATCTGCAGGTTCACAACACACAGAAACGAGGACATGAAAATGCTAAGTGTCTTGACTTGATCTTTACAAATGAGGTACACGTGTGGAAATACTCTCACTATACTCCAGAAACAGGTACCAATATTTTGTGTCAAGTTTTAAAACTGAAGGTCGGGAGGCTCAGAGAGGAGGCTTGAGGGGTGAAGGACAGTCTGGGATATACAGTGAGATACACTTCAGGGACAGTGACAGAACTGAGTGAGAGCCCCCCCACCAACCTTCGGCACTCAACTCACAGGACTCCCTGGTGAGCAAACACACATTCAAGTCGCTTTGGTAGTCTCCCACCTGAAAATCCCCATACTGGAGCACACATCTTTTCTATGATTAGCCCTTTGGATGTTTTTGGTCTTTGAGACTGGGCCTCAAGTATCCCAGGCTGCAGCGCCTTCAGCTTGCTAGGTAGTCCAAGACGAACTTGAACTTCTGATCTACTTGCTTCAACCTCTCCAGGGCTGGGATAACACATGTGTGCCACCATATTCCGTTTTATGCCTTGCAAGGGGCTGAACCTGGGGCCTTGTGTACGTCAGACAAATTGAGCTACACCTATTAGCCCTGAAGTTTATTAAACATTTAACTAAAGTTACATAATACTCTTATCATTTAAGTAAATAGGTCTCCTAATCCAATAATAACTTATATGATTCTATATTATGTACTTCAGAATGCATACATATACCCATGCTTATTCATATGACTCCTTATTTATTTATGCTATTTACGTTATCAAGCCCCAAAGTACCTTCATTATGAAGCGAAAAGTAACAGAAGGGATTGGCAAGTTAGCCAGGAAGAAAGTTTGCCCACCAACACGGATGGCCTGAATCTGAGCCCTAGAACCTAAGTGGTGGAGAGAACCAACTCCTGTAAGTTCTCCCCTGATCTCCACACATGCACCAGGACACATGCGTACCCTCCCTCTCTCTCTCTCTCTCTCTCTCTCTCTCTCTCTCTCTCTCTCTCTCTCTCTCTCACACACACACACACACACACACACACACACACACACACACACGTAGTTTAAAAATCGTTTACCAGAAATTTAAAAATCAAGGAAAAATTCTTAGTCATTTGTGATTGACCTTTGGAGTTTGGAAAACTGTTCAGGTGAAAGGTCAATCTAAAATTCCAGTCCCTCCAGAAGGTCCCCTAGCCTCAGTGAAACACTACCTTTTTTTATATCACAATCTTACCTACTGTACAAATACGAACCCAAATTCAACTTGTGACCACTCATCCCAAAACGTCTGCATGTGTTGCACTTTTTCTTAGGTTTTGGTTATTTTTAGAGTCCAAATGAAATCAGGCAGGAGAGAGAGAAATGCACATGAAATTCCAGATTCCGATGGAGACAAGGCCAGAGGCTATCTGGAATACCTGACAGGCTGATTTAAAATGGAATACCCCAAGCCAAGACCACTTCCTAGATCAGTGGGGAAGCTCACCCTGCCTGACACAGAAGAACTAGAGTGGTCCCACGTTTCCAGAAGAACCCTCAAAGTGAGAGTGGAGTAAACCCTGTGTCATGCAGCTCTTTTGGGGGTCACCCATGCTCCTGTAAATGACCTTTCACCTACACTTTATAAGCAAGTCCAATAAACTCATTGGCATCACCAACAAAAAAATAATAGGAGCAAGAGAGATGGTTCACTGGTATAGAGCACTTGGGTCTCTTGCAGCGAACTCTGGTTAGATTTCCAGCACCTGCATGGTGGCTCACAACCATCATCAGTAACTCCAGTGCCAAGGGATCCAACACCCTCTCCTGACCTCCATGGGCTCCAGACACACATGTGGTGCACATATATACAATGCAGGCAAAATATGTGTATGCATAAAATAACATAAACCTAAAGCAATCTTTTTAAATAAATAAATAAATGAATAAATAAATAAATAAATAAATGGTAAACTGGGCACAGTGGCCCGTCCATGAGATCCAGCTACTTCAGAGGCTGAGGCAGGAAGATGGCAAGTTTGAAACAAGCCTGAGCTCCATACCAAAACCCTGCAAAAAAAAAAAAAAAAAAAAAACAGAGAGAGCAAACGTGCAGGAAAGAAACGGGGTAGGGAAGAGGAGGAGGGGACACAGAGGGAAGGAAAGAGAAGAGAAAAGGAGAAGCAAAGAAAAAAAGAAAAGGATCTGGGCGTGGTGGCACACACCTTTAATCCCAGCGCTCAGGAGACAAAGGCAGGCGGATCTCTGAGTTTGAGGCCAGCCTGGTCTACAGAGGGAGATCCAGGACAGCCAGGGCTACACGGAGAAACACTGTGTCTAAACCAACACCCACCCCTCTCACCCCCCCCCCCCAAAAAAAGAAAGGAAAGAAAGGGAAGGGAGAAAAAGAAAAAATAGTGTTTTTGTATCCATGTACAAAGCTTTGGAAATGTTCCACTCTCTCCAGGAAGTGAAATCACAGAACAGAGCAAGGCTGAACAAATGAACTGCAATCATACTTATCATTCTAGGTTTAAAACAACAATCTTTTAATGGTTTAAAGTAAATGGATATTTATTCAGGAACTATGTGCAATACAACGGTGGCAGGCACCCTTCTAGACACCAGAAATACATGAGGAACAGTAACCCTGTTCCAATGGAGTTTATATGCTAACACTGAAAATGTTGATGTCTTTGACACACTAAATGCTATTTAAAACTCATTTCTTAAAGATCTATAACAAACCACAACCATGTAAGCAAATGCCCAAAGCCAGGAAGTAAAGTGTGAAAGGTAAAATTTTGTTTGCATTATCCATCTTCAAAAAAATGCTTTGAAGATAATTCTAGAGGCTGCTTAGCATTTAACTCAACTTCAAAATTGTTAGTTATGCACATATGGACTAATTAAAGAATATTCTCCCTAAAGCATCTAAACACAGGATCATGTGCTAAAGTGAACACACACACACACACACACACACACACACACACACACACACACACCCTTCAAAAACAGTTGAGGAAAAAAACTGTCCTGTAAGATTTAGGTTATAAATCTGAAATCCCTCTTTGGGATGTCACAACTTCCCTGTATCCTAATTGGGGATTCAAAAACTTTGAAAAGCAAATGTAAATAAAATTAAGTCACATAAGGACCCCAAAATCAAGACAAGATATACAAGAAATAAGTTTGCAATAAAGCTAATTAAAATCCAATCCATTGTAGCATGAAAAAGATGAGATAATATTGTTAAATAAGAATTTTTCTAAAAGGCATACATACTCTAAAGAAAGTAATATAAACTAGATCCAAAACTTCATAGCCTAGGATTTGGGCTGAGCCTAACGGAAGAAAAGAGCGACTCCAGCATTCTAAGGCTCTGCTGTCAGGCGATGGGCAAGGACACTGCACAGAGGACTTTACCAGCTTGTATGGAAACAGTGGTTCAATTGTGATGGCAGGCTACCATTTCAATATTTCAGAAATGTGCAAGCAGTAGACTACCAGTGCCTGCTGCGAGAATATTCTATACACGTGCACTCTCCCTGTTATTAACAAGAGAAAAGAACTCATCTCAAGAGAAGTCAGCCAGTCACTGCGACATGGGTCACATAAGCACAGCTCAGGTACCACAAATAAAAATAAAAGGTGGGCATGGTGGCTCACACCTGGAATCCCAGGCCAACCTGGGCTATACAGTGAGACCTGTCTCAAGATAACAATGATGATGCTCAAGGTCACACTTTAATATCAAATTATTTTTCTGGTTTTTTGTTTGTTTGTTTTTTGTTGTTGTTTTGGGGGGGTTGTTTGTTTGTTTGTTTTTGTTTGTTTGGGGTGTGTGTGTGTGTGTGTGTGTGTGTGTGTGTGTGTGTTTCAGACAGAATTTCTCTGTGTAGCCCTGACTGTTCTAGAACTCACTTTGTACACCAGACTGGCCTTGAACTCACAGAAAGCCACCTGCCTCCTGAGTGCTGAGATTAAAAGTATGTGCCACCACTGCTTGGCTTTAACATTACATTTTTAAACCACCACCAATTCTCAATTTGAAAAACTGGTAGATGTAATTTCACATTCAGGGAGTGACAAGAACTGGTATCCAATGTGACTGCAGACCTGTCTCTGGAAGGCTGCTGCTAAACGGCCTCTGAAGAGGCCAACTGAGCAGAGCCCACTGCCACACAGGTCCGAAGGAAGGGACTTTCCCCACTCAAAAGAAGCCACCCGGTTCTGGAGGCAGGAGGACTCCCCCTCTGAAAAGTATCATTTTCAAGGCAATAGCTCTTTCAGAGGCTCTGCCTCCCATGTGGCCTCCTCCAGGGCTGGAGGTGGATCATGGCCTGGCTCTTAGAGCACAAGAACACGGGGCCCTTGTCAGTTCCATGTCTCATAGGTTACTGAACTGCCCTGGTTTTACATATCATCCTGCGTGAACTGGGGAATCCTTCCTTATTTTTAGGTATGATTATTGGGGTTTGTTATATTATTGTCTCTTTGGTTGATTTCTTGAAACAGGGTCCCTGTGTAGCTTGGGCTGGCCTCAGACTTACATTTGAGATCTTTCCACCCCAGTGTCCTGAGTAAAATACTAATATATGCTAAAGTCTCTGGCTCTAGCATCAGATGGCATTATTGTGAAGTCTTTATCACTCACTGCCTTATGGAAGCAAAACAGTATTTCAGTAAGAAAAAAGGAGTTCATTTTTTTCCTGCAGCTTATACTTGACAGCAGCAAAACTCTTCACCCGAGTGTACAACGATAAGTCTTGGCTTGCTTGGTGGGAGGCTAGTGAGAGATACCAGCACACCGACAGTTCTTGCTTAACTCTCACACATGCTGAATGTACACAATCGAGGAGCAGGTGTTACCCACTCAGATTATTTCTGAGCAGGCATTTGGAAGGGGCAGGCCTGGTGACCAAGACATCTGTTTACACATTACAGAGCAGGCCTTCTGGAGCTTTCCAAGAGAAAGTTTGCTAAACTTGCTAACCGTGACTGTTGGTAAAAGCTGAAGCAGTAGATGATCTTTCCAAGGACAAGACATTCCCTTAAGAATTAGGCCTGTTCTCTCGGTGTGCTCTGGGCTTCTGTTAAAAACTGGCCTCAGAGGCCAATTCTGGTGGCACATTCCTCTAACCCTAGCACTCCGGAGGCGAGGCAGGAGGATAAGCAATTCACAATGAGTTTCAGGCCAGCCTGAGCTACATGAGACCTTCTCTCAATGATAATAATAATAATAATAGTAACAACAACAAATTTTTTAAAAAAGAAGAAAGAAATCTTGGGTTGAGGGCATGCCCATACCAGAATAATGCTGTTTAACTCCTGAGCTGGAGCCTCTGACAAAAGATGGCCAACTCTCTAGGCTGCTGCTGCTCTTTTAAAGATTTGCTTACTTTTGTTTTATGTGTG
Source organism: Peromyscus eremicus (assembly GCF_949786415.1). NCBI lineage: Eukaryota > Metazoa > Chordata > Mammalia > Rodentia > Cricetidae > Peromyscus > Peromyscus eremicus. Next base: position 46,825,163 of record NC_081430.1, read on the forward strand.
CAAGACTTTTGCCTGTATACCGCGTGTTTATACACTATGTCCATGCCTGGTGCCCACAGAGGACAGAAGAGGGTGTTATATCCCCCTGGAATTGGCGTTACAGGTGGTTGTGAACCACTGTGTGGGTGCTGGGAATCAAAACTCAGGTCCTCTGTAAGAGCAGTCAGTGCTCTGGACTGCTAGCCGTGATGCCTCCAGGCCTGGGCTTCTTGACTAACAGAAGGAAAGCAATTCTTCCTGAATGTATTGAGCATGCTTTATACTCTTGTTACAAAAATAAATACATCATAGTCCTGATGAAGAAGCTGACTCTCTGAGGGTGTAGGCAGACCTGGTGTGTTTGGATGAACTTTATAGGGGGAGAAAAAGCCAAATTGGAAATTGGAGGGCGGGGGGGGGGGGGGGGGGGGGGGGGGGGGGGCAGAGATGAATGAAATATAAAGATAACCAAATAAATGCAAATAAGCAGGACAGTCACTGAGGCCCACTCTCCCAGACTGTGTTCCCTTTTTCCTCCTTAGGCGGATCTACCAATTCCCTTCCAAGGCTTTCTCCTGTCTTCTGTCAACACAGAGCATGTGCTACCTCCTCCCATGCCCCCGGGACAGCCTTGCCTCTCGGCTGGCTTCCATCCACCCAGCTGGACTGAGATTCCCAAGCCTCTCTCCTTCAGCCTGGAGCTCTTGCCTGGCCCTCCACAAAGCATATCCACCTCTCTGTTCAACATCTCCAGTCCATACCAAGTGATTCCAGCTGGCACCTCCAACCTAGTATTTAGGTCTCGAACTGAACACAGCTCTTTCATATTTCCTCTCTTAATTACAGTCCCCACAATCTACGGATAACCTGAGGACCAACTACGACTCTGGCTAACTCTTCCCTGGCAGTTGTTTGGTTGGTCACCTCCAGCTTTCCGCCATCATCTCTCCATCCTCGGACAAAGGCAGGTAGGTGGCTGCTCTCTGCATCTGAACCACTATTTACTCATTCTCAAGAGGACTGAGGCAACAACACACCTTGCTTTAAAAAGCCTGTCATCTCCCCCAGTCCTATCAAGGGGAGTTGAAATCTTTCAACCACAACAAAAATGCCTTTGTTACTTTTATAAGAACAGTACTTTGCAGCCTGACAGGACCCCTTGCCCTAGCATTCAGGTCACAGCTCAGATTTTACTTTCCCTAAGGAATTTTCCCCCTGCTGTACCTCCCCCGCCCCCACTCCTACCAGAACAAGCATTCACGCTGGCTTTCTCACTGGTCTCAACACTGGGGCAAGCTACTGGTACCTCTGTACACGGCTGCTGCTTACAGGTTTTCAAAACTAAATGATCAACTGATTTTTCCTAGAACAAAGTTTACCTATTCCTGACTTTTTTTTTTTTTTTATGAACTACAATATCTATGTGGGATTTCCAGATACAACATGGGTCATTTAAGACCCGGTTTCTTCTTTTGCTTACCCATGGTCCAAGCAGCCAAACACTGGGAGAGTCTCAAGTTTAGAGTTCTTTTACAGTCCTTACAGCAGAACTTAAATTTAGGACCTTGTGGGGATATGTGAGGACTCCACAACTTCCTACTCAGTAGATTAGGCGTTTCCCAGAGCACAAGTTCCTATGATTACTGTAATAGACAACTAGTACTTAAGTTTTACATGTGCTTTAAACCACAGCCACTGTGGGAACGGGAGCCACTGGCAGACTCATGATTCTGATGGAGGAACTGAGACTCAGAGATATCAAATAACTTGCCTAAGGCTATAGAACTAGTTGGTGAAGGAACCAAAATTCAAACTTCAGGCAGCATGACTCTAGAATCTCCACTTGGGCTACAGAAAATTAAAAATGAATGTTGCACAAATGAATAAATACATGCATGCATGCATGAAGACAGTCAACTGATCAGATTGACCAGTGAGGATTTATTAATAAGTGGGAACTTGGATAACCCAAAATACATTCATATTGGATTCTATGGGAGGCACAGGATTCAAACCCATTAAAAAGATAGACAGTGTAAATTCTCTTAGGAGCACCCCACGGAGTAAGATTTTTGCTTTGATCCCTTCCTCACTGGGAGGGGAGCTTGCAGGCTCACCATCCTGCAGTCACAGCCAGGACTTGCCTCCGGTGTCAGGTAGGCTAGGATGGATACACAGCCACCATGAGGGAAGGAGTGAAGACAGGCCAGAGAAACCTGCAGCGTCGTTAGCAGCTTACCTCCCTCAGCTCCAGTCTTTGGGCTACAGCTTCCAGGCTCTCCTGGCCAGTGCTCTCCACAGACAAAGTGAACTCCACAAACTCATTATTGAGCAGCTGGATCCGTGCAACCAGGCAGCTCTTGCTGGACACAGTGTAGCGCCGGGTACGTTTCAATTTCAGTCCAAATGGCAGTGGCATCTTCTCCCTTCAACAATGGAAGGACCGGGGAAGGACCAATCCAATAGCGATGGAGCCGAGCAAAAGTGACCCCCTCGCGTCAAAACAAACTAGTCTCCAGTTGCTCATCCAACAGCCGCTGCCGCCATTAACAGGCAACTGAGTCTCCAAAGACCAAGCGATGGGAGCATCCACGCCAGCGCTGAGGAAAGAGGAAAGCAGTTACTATGGACTTTGGTTTTAAATTAAAAAAAAAAAAAAAGTCATTGAGTATAAAGAATAAGCTTTGCCCCTCTGCTGGAATAAGAGAGCTCTAACAGGGAGGTGGCAGGAAAGTTTATCACGAGGAATGAGGGTGGGGCCCAGGGTCAGACCCCACCCCTCATTCTACCTCCCTCACTTCTAGAGATAGCAGACTTGGCTGTTGGGATTAAATGAGATAATAATGCCCAGCACGTCTATAACTACAAAGCATTAGTGGGCATCTTGCTAGTTTGGAGGAAAGGTTGTTTTTTCATAGGTAACTCTTTCGAGTTTCCCAATACTCAAGTGTCTTCAGTTCCTGACTGTGTTCGTTAAGTGCACAAGAGAACCGGTCCTTCAGGCAAAATTAACTCTGAACTCCAAATGGAGAGAATAATCCCATCCATCTAACATATGGCAACTGTGAGGTTCAAAGGAGACGAAGTGCTTAACGAGAGTTTCTAAAGCCCCTTCTGTTTCATTATTCACATCACCACAAAGATTTGAGTATAAGCAGGTTATAAGCACCCTAAAGATGCTCGTTCTCGAATCATAGCCGTTCTGAAAAGCGTGCTCCGGACTCCTCTCCCGGGTAGGGACACCTAAGGAGGCTGTGGACGCTCACCTAAAGAGAAGGGCGAGGCCTTAAACGCCATCCTGGTTAAAGGGGGCAAGCCAGGCTGGGCAAACCCATGAAGCCAAACGCAGCGGAGGGCCTCAGCTCCCGATCCTCGGAGTCCCCTCCCCGAGAGGAAAGCAAGCGGTGTTGCCTGGCCAACGGGGATGTCGGAAGCCTCGCAAGCCCCGGAACCCTCCGCCCGCGGCCCCGTTTCCGGGCGGACGTGCTCCGCAAGGACCGGCCCCCTGGGATCGGAGGAGGGAGGATTTAAAGGGGCCGGCGTTAGTTCTACAGGCTAGGAGAGATTGGTCGCGCAGTTTGAGGCTGTCTCCACGTAACAGCAGCCCCAAACACGCTACTTTTTTAGCTACACTTGTTGATGGTAACTTCGGCGGTTGAGATAAACTGGGGGCGAGCGACAGCTCGGGATTTTTTTTTTATGTCAACTAGAGTTATTTTCTCCTGAACAATTTGACAAAAATCTCAGCTATTTCCATCCCTCGTACCGCTGTCAGTCTCACCTCCGCCCCTTCCTCCGGGGATGACTCCTTTAGCCAGGCCGGGTCCTAGCTGATCACCCAGTTGGGGTGCGAGACGGCGCGGTGGGACAATCTGTCTGTCCCTAAGCCTCACCAGGCAAACAGAACCCAGGCCTCAACAGAAGCAGCTTTCTCGGCTTCATGCTAATATGGACCTAGCTGGGTATGCTCCGGCTTTCTCCATCACTCCCAGTATTCTTTTCTGTCCTGCTCACCAGTCTGAGACTCAACCCCAGAGGTTATGAGCACCCCGGCCGGCGCAAGGCCTGGACTAGAAAATGAGGTTTAGACTTTGCCAAACTTAAGGTCTTGGAATTCCATTCCACAAATGTGTACTGCGTCTCTGAGCACAAGGCAGCGTGATTGAGCATCTTGAGGAAATCTAAGACGAATCCTAAGCCTTCTCTGCCCTTAAGGAGATTACAAGCATCTATAATTATATTCAGAGCTGTATCACTAATGGGGACATGGTCAAGGTTTCTAAAATTTTTGTTTCTGTTTCGCTTTTTGGAGCTCTATAGTGAAGTGCTCTCCCAGCTACCATTCCAGAAAGACAAAACAAATATAAAGGGGGGGGGGGGGACAGAGGAATGCCAGAGGGGAAAGTGGAAACCTACTGCATTACATTAATACTTGTTGAATGCCTTCCTTGGGTAAAAGCACTATTCCATAGAAGGAATGGGGGGGGGGGGTCTATAATAAGAACTTTTTCAAAGTTCTTCGTTGTTTCCAGAGTGTAGACAGATGAAACAGAAATGAAAAAAAAAAAATGAAGAAATTGAAAACACTGAAATCCCCCACACACACTTTAAACAAGCTTTTAACCAGAAGATACACCAATAGTGTTTCTATAAATTTAAAAAAAAAATGGGTATCATGCAAAGTATTACCTCAAGAGGTAAAGTTGTAGATGTCAGTCTTACAAGTTGTGGTAACTGGAAACATTAAGTAATGTGTATAAAAAGACAAAGTTTCATATGTCCAAAGAGAAGACATCTTATTTAGGTGCTGTCAAAGGTGTTAATTTCTTCACTATAAAGATGGAACTATGCCTTAAACATGGTATACTACCCTATATAACTTAATTATTAACCTAAGTTCTGATTAGGTACACACAAATTTCCAGCTGTCCCTGAGATTGGGAATGTTTTACAGCATCAGGGATGAGGAAAAGCCAATGTTTTCTCTTCTTTCTTTTAGCAGCTGTTATAATTTGACTGTTATATTTCTGTGCATTTCCTCCTAAGAATGTCTGGTTTCTTGATTATTCCGTATAAAACCCACTGTGGCAAAAGTCCTGCTTTGTGACTTTAAAATTTATAGTTGATGAATATATCTTAGTGATGTCATAAATTGTTTGACTATTACAGCCAAGAAGTAGAAATTGAAGGTACTCTGGAGAGAGCTGATTTAGTTGCCAACTATTAAATAAAATAGGCTATAAATATCCTTTAAAGGAAAAACCAGTAATTTCTTTACAAAACTATTCCACTAGAGACTAAGAAAAGATGCATATTAAATTCTGCTTCATAAGTTTGCAAAAGGCGGTCTGCTCTGTTAGTGAGTTCATTTTCATTTTTCTGGTCCATATCCCCTTCCAAAGGTTTGTCAAATTCACTTTAACCCTGAATCTTACGGGACACCCCACCCTAAGTCACTCGCCACATGTTCATGGAACTTTGCCACTATTCCTTTAGCATGCAATAATCACTGAAAAGGAAGGATCTGACATTTTTAGAACGTCTTTATCTTAGTGCTTTAAATTAACCCTATGTTTCTCACAAAACAACATTTGTGCATTGATAATCTAGTTAAATGGCCTACAAACAAAACAACTATTTTCAGAGTGAAATTGTTGTTGTGTGCCAAACTAAAAAAGAAAGAAAAAGAAATCTGTCAGTAACTATTAGACATACTGCAGTTGTCAGAAAGTGTTTTCTAGCATTATCTATTATCAAAAGGCTTTCTCGGCAGAGGCTGAGGATAAGACTAGCATGCTCAGAGCAGACAATCTAATCAGGGTTTGCAGAAATCCCAAGTCGAAACGTGCAGATCCAAGAATTCTCCGGGAGTAAAGACGCTTTACTCCCAAATCGAAACAAGGTGTTGCCAAACAATCCTTCCTTTATTCCCCTTGTCGCCAAAGTTATCGGGCAACTTTCATACTCCGCATATTCCGAGAGGCACAAATATGCCCAAGATTTCAGACCCTGATCCAGAATTAAACCGCAGCCATCCGCGGAGGAGTCCGGAATAGAAGTTCCAGACTCTTTTTAGAAATGACTCTAGGAGATCAGAGCGAGCCTGGGAAGGGAAGACTTCGCTCTTTGTTACGCCCCTGCCCGAGTCCCCCGCGCCTCACCTGCTCCGGCTCCCGCCGGGTCGGGGCCGCGCGCCCGCTCTGTGTCCCGCCTCCCCGGGCTCCGCGCGGCCACCGCCGCCGCCGCCGCCGCCGCCGCTGCTCGCCTGCCCGCCCGCCGGATCGCGTCCCGGGCCCGCGCACCGACCGCACACCTTGGCCCCCGCAGCCGCCGGAGCGCGGCGGGACTCGCTGGGGAAGCTCAGGGGCTGGGGCCGGAGCTGCGGGGCCCGCGTCCCTCCCCCTGGGCCGGGCGCGCGGATCCGGGGAGGCGGCGGCGGCGGCGGCGGCGCGTGACCTCAGAGAGCTGGAATGCGGGCGGCGGGGCGCGGGGGAGGCCGGACAGCTGCGCCCGGCCGCCGGGGAGGGGGCGCGCCGCGGCTGTTTTTAACCGTGTGACCAGTTATTTTAAGTTTCCAAATAAAGCAGAGCTTTAAAAATAAATAAATAAATAAAAGGAGGGGAGGGGGACGTTATTTTGAGTCCAGGTAGAAAGGGATCCGGTGCTTTATTTGAGTGGTGGTCTGTAAAGTAACTGGGGTTACGGGTGTACTATTGTACTTGGCTGAAGACGGTTCAAAACGTTCTACACCCCCTCCTTACGTGCCTGCTCCTCCAGTTAAGTACACACCGCTCCTCAGGAACTCTGAACCGAGAAAAGGGGAAGAAGGCTCACACAAATGGGGCTGGAGGTACGGCTTCCCCAGAATCCGTTTGAGAGGGAGCAGAGCGCGTGCTGGAGAGAAGAGTTCTAGAAATAAGAGGGACCAGGGAAGCCATTCTAGACCTAACGTGTTGATAGTAAAGCTGAGCATTACCTTGGGGACCACTGGGAAGGACTGACAAACCCCAGAGGTAGCCCTGCAAGGAGCTCAGCGGGAAAGAGAACTGGGGAGCTGACCCCACCCCCACCCCAAACAATTGAGACCTCCTCGGGAATATGGTCCCCCGAGGGAAATGCACGCATACTCAGTGCAGAATGAAGCTAGGGGGTCAGAGTATTTGGATTCAAATCCGAGCTCCAACCCTTACTGGCAGATTCTTTAGCCTCTGCAGACTTGCTTCCTCTCCTAAAAGCTGGGAATGATCACTATCCAGTAAACTTGAGTAAAATATATGTGAAAGGTTTCGCTCAATTCTAGGCCCAGCTACTAGTGCTTATTATTAGACTGTGGTTTTGCCATCCCTCATCGTGGGCACGTGGCATCAGCTCCTCCGTGTCCTTTCCCTTGGAGCTACTCTGTGGTTACCACCTTTCCAGTGAGGGCCCAAGTGAAGTGCAAGTACCAGACCTCTAGGATTGATCCAGAATGGCTCTCTGGCCACCCTATTGCTCTCTTCTCTCCGGCATGCCCTCTGCTCCCCATCAAGAGGATCTGGGCGGCACCTCCAGACCCCTTCCCATTTAGGCCAGCACTCCACGCCTCTCCAACTCAATCCAGGACTCTACTCCCAAGACAAAGTTCTAGCCACCCCTTAGCCGCCGCCGCAACTTGGCAGGATCACTAAAAACTGTTTCACGGAGGCTTCTTTTATATCTCCTAGAATTACGAGGGCAGTACTGGGCAGACAGTAGGCACTAAATAAAAACGTGTTAATTGAATCGGGAAGAAAATGAAAGAATTTTAAAAATAGAAAATGATCATAAAACCCAAGTGGTGCTTTAGACAGCCGAGCTGAACTTCTTCACAGTCTACAAATGTCATCTCCCAACCACGCACTTAAGCTCCATTTTCCCTCAGTCATGTTAATTTGGCAGAAACATCTCCATGGCAAGGCATGAGGACAACCCCTTCCAAGTATGAGGCATAAAATTACCACTAGCTTACATTTCCTACGAAAGGGAGTGAGGTCATTTATATGGTTCAACCGTAACATACACAAAATAACTAAGTGAAAGCCTTACCACCATGCCTGATAGACATCCAGCTTTTCTGGAGATGGTTATTTGATTCATATGTATTTTTACAGAGATACACGCTATTATGCACACATGTGCACATGCCTACATCTTATTACCAGAAAGTGGTACATCATACACACTCCTACAATTGAAGATAATTCTTTTCTTTTCTTTTTTTGGGTGGTGGTGGTGGTGTTTCAAGACAGGGTTTCTGTATAACCTTGGCTCTCCTGAAACTACGGATCAGGCAAAAATTAATATTACTATTATTATTATCATCATTATTATTATTATTTTGGTTTTCGAGACAGGGTTTCTCTGTGTAGCTTGGCTGTCCTGGAACCCACTCTGTAGACCAGGCTGTCCTGGAACCCACTCTGTAGTTCCAGGCTGGCCTGGAACTCAGAGATCAGCCTACCTCTGCCTCCCAAATGCTGGGATTAAAGGCATGTGCCACCACTTCCCCGGCAGTAATTCGTATTAAAATATACAAATACAAGTTAGAAAGAGTGCTGGAAAGATGATGGCCCAGCAGGTATAAGTAAGTACTGTTCTTTCCAGGGACTTGTGTTCAATTCCTAGCTCCCATGTTAGGTAATGCACAACCTGTAACTCCAGCTCCAAAGGGGACCCAACACCCCTAGTGTCTGTCTGTACGTGCACTTGTGCGCACACACCTACCCCTTCCACATACATATGTAGGGGTGGTTGTCTATGCTTCACCCTTGAAGCACCACCCCTAGTAGGCAGCAGGTAACTGCTAAGTACCTGCTCCTTCCCCGGGGCGTGCCAAGATGGGAACCCCTTAAGACCTCGTGATCCTGGATGCTGGATGCTGGACCACAGACGAAGTTACAGTTCTCCAGAGAACCACATTGGACTGCGCCTCACCTCACCTCTCCTGGATCCCTTAACCGGCCCCTTTGCTTGCTGTAAGGTTACCCAAAATAAACCTCTTTTGACTATCAGATAAACTACATGGAATTGCCTCATTAATTTCCTCTATATACATATATACATATAATTAAAAATAAATCTTTAACAAAACTTTATAAAGAAAGCCCCACTATAAAACGATGAAAGACAAAATTTTTTTTTCTTTTTTTTTTTGGTTTTTCGAGATAGGGTTTCTCTGTGTAGCTTTGCACCTCTCCTGGAAATCACTTGGTAGCCCAGGCTGGCCTCGAACTCACAGAGATCCGCCTGCCTCTGTCTCCCGAGTGCTGGGATTAAAGGCGTGCGCCACCACCACCCGGCTGAAAGACAAAATTATAAGCAGGAAGGAAACTGTGGTTTGGAAGATCCACTGACTAATACTTTTTAAAAATGTATTTTTATACATATGCATGTTTGTTTGTGTGTATTGCGTGCACATGACTGCAAATGTCTTTGGAGGCTGGAAAAAGACACTGAATGCCCTAGACTTGGAGTTGCCGGCCCAGTGTGGGTGCTGAGAACCCAACATGGGCCTCTGCAAGAACAGTGCATGCTCTTTACCACCTCTAGCTCCTCAAATAGTATTTTCTTAGGCGTTAAGTTAATTTGCTTTGGTATCTTGGTGACTATCCATCATACACTACTATATAGATTACCATTCACTGTACAAATCCAGACTGAAAGAACTGCTTCATCCTACAAAGACAAGGATGCCTAGGAGGGTGAAGATTAGAACCAACAGATGTGACATGTTAGGGATGGAGAGATGGCTCCATGGTTGAGAGAACTCGATGCTCTTGTAGAGGACCCCAGTTCAATTTCCAGCATTCACATGGTGGCGCACAACCACCTGTAACCCTGGTTCCAGGGACCCCAACAGGTGAAATCACCTTTGCGCCTGGAGTCTTTACCTTTATCTCTGACTCCCTCGCTCAACACTGCACTGGGTGCAACACCTCCACACATTCAGGAATGGTGGTTTGTGAGGACTGGTTCTTTTGGACCTCAAGAATGATGTTGGCTGCATTTGCCTTTAAATGGGCAGGACATAGCAAGGGGGTCAGCGTCAGAGCCAGAGTGACTGGTGTGACAGCAATTCCCAATACTCAGGGCTTCTTTTTAAACAATTTTGATTTATTATTGGGGGGTGGTGCATGCGTGGAGGTTGGAGGACAACTCTGTGGGGTTGGTTCTCTCTGTCCACCATTACTCACGATCCAGAGAGTGAACTCAGGTGTTCATGGGAGGCAAGTGATTTTGCCTGCAGGCCCCTAGCATCTATAGATTCTGATCCAAAGGCAGACATGCCCCTTGATAGTCAGTACTGAAGAAAAACATCTACTCTATGTGTATTAGAAGCCAGGTGCTTTGCATGGAGAAAGTCAAATAAGATGCATGCCCTGCCTGCTCAAGGACTCATCCTGTGAACAATAGGCGAAGTTAAGTAAGAAAATTTACACAAAGGTATAACCCAAAGGGATTGATAATGCCTGGTTAATCATTGTGAGAATCCTCTGTTTGCGTCTGGAAAGACAAATAAAAGGTCACTAAACACTCAAGAAAAAGAAAAGCATTCCAAGCTAGGGAAAACCCACCACCTCTGCCCCCCTCCTTCCACACAGACTGACTGGTAAAGCAGGCTCAGGCTCCTGTGCTCTGCCTGCTCTCTCTCTCTCTCTCTCTCTCTCTCTCTCTCTCTCTCTCTCTCTCTCTCTCTCACACACACACACACACACACACACACACAGAGCATAAAATCCAACTGAAATGTAACCCTGAGGGGAGGCTGGAGACACAGGGGGCACCATTATTAGAGAACTTAGGGCTTTGTAGAGCAGGAGTTGGCACTCAGGCCCTGCCAACTTCATAACCAATGTTCTTTTTCAGTTCTCCCCTCTATTTGGAAGGTAGCCAAGAATCCTCTTAGCTGGCACTGTACTTCATTGTGATCCGGCTCTCATACTATCCCTGAGGAGCAAAATATGCCATTTGTCATGGCCAGTTTATTCTTTTGCAAGACTAAGACTTCCAGTCCCTTCAAGGATGTGCGTTGTGAAGCTGCATCTTCCAGGGAAGCACCCTGAACAGCCTCCAATCCCTAAGTGCCATTGGCTTAGTGGGGGCACTCTCACTGTGACTCAGACTTCTTATCAGCAGATCTGAGAGTTCTCAAATACCCTGCAATTCTCTTCCATAATTGCAAGCTGGTTGTCCTAAAAAGAGAACCCTGTCTTCAACACCTTTAAATAAAGTCCTTGTTGTAAATTCAAAACAAAACAGGACCTTGCTATGTAGCCAGGTTGGCCTCAAACTCATGATGCTCCTGCCTCAGCCTCCCAAGTACTGGGACTGCAGACATGTGCCACCATGCCTGGCTTTGAATACATTTGTGTGTGTGTGTGTGTGTGTGTGTGTGTGTGTGTGTGTGTGTGTTGAATACATTTGTGTGTGTGTGTGTGTGTGTGTGTATGCCAGAAGTGAGTGTTGATGTCAGCTACATCTTAGTTCCAAGACAGGGCCTCTCACTGGACTGAGAGCTTGCTGATTTGCCTAGACTAGCTGGTCAGGAAACCCTATGGATTCCCCTGTCTCCAGCTCCCCAATTCTGGGATTACAGGCACATACCACCATGCCCGGCATTTCCACATGAGTGCTGGGGGTTATTCAGGTCTTTCCGTACGGCAAACATTTTACTGACTGGGCCAACTCTCCGGGCCTCTTTACACAAGATTTTTCCAACAGTAACTAAATTGTTGAATGTCAATTTGTTTAAGGTACAATAATGGTAAGACATGTTCTTGCTCTTAGTTAATGGAATGGTGGATAAAAGAAAAAAGAAAAAAAAAAAAAAAACTTACCCGGCTTTTGAACTGTGTGATGAGCACAGAGATGTGGTTCTTCTCACCTGTGTGCTCCGGCTCCCAGCACAGTGTCTGGCTCAGTACAGGCATTTAATTTTTAATCAACAAACACAATGCTGCTATGAGATAGGCACAGTTCGAAAGGCTTTGCAAATATTAACTTACCTCCACCGTCTAAGAACTCTCAGCAGGAGAAAACAGTATCATATCTACGCTACGGATGAGGGAACTGAGGCACAAAAAAAAAAAAAAAAAAAAAAAAAAAAGAAGCAACCTGCCTAAGGTCTCAGAGAGAGTGGCGGGGCTCAAACCCAGACAGCATGGCTCCAGGGTCCCTGTTCTCCGTCACTCCATTCCTCCATCTCTTGTCAACGTTTCGTGACTCTACGGTCACTGGATTTACCCAGGAAAAATGCTTTAGTAAATTAAGTCTTTGATTTCTTTTAATCCTTAAATATTTGATACATGTTTACTATGTGCCTACCATCCTGAAGGAACTTCTGTACAATATAAAAGACACACAGTGCTCGGTTTATCACTTTTGCTAGGGAGGATGAACACATACGCTAGAAGACGTACGCCATCACATTAGATTCCATATAGATGCCAGAGGCATTCGGAAGACCACATGCGCCTGACACATGTCAAGGGGCCTGCGGCACAGACGCTGTGTCGCTCTGGGAGTCCTACGCTTCTATAATTCCTGTGGTTGTGGATCGCTTTAACTAATGCATAGGGTGAAGACAAGAGGATCTGGAGACATAAAGAAGCTCCTAACTCACTTGATTTGGGTGTCAGGCCTCAGATGAGCCCAAATGAATGAGATGAAAGTCCTTAACAGAGGAAGCAAGGTGGGCTGGGAGGGGACTGTATCTTTGCTAAATTAAGAGAGCAGCCATCTTGGTGAGTGTATGAGAGAAGCCATGAGGCACAACGAAACCCACTACAAGAGTTTATCAAGGAAAGGGAATAGAAAGGGTGTGCATAGGCCTATGGAATGACCCTGCAGGAAGAGAGAGGAGGAACAGGTGGAATCCGATTTTACAGGTCTATGTCCCCCACCCCCTGCCTCACATGCGCACTTGGGCTTACGTAGCTACACCACGCATGCGCATAGATTACGTGATCACGCAGTGCACAGATTACGTAGGACATAAGGCCCTAGGATGACTAAGCATCTTGCCTGGCTACTGGACAGCGCACGCATGGTCATGTAGCTGGGGGAGTAGCTTGGAATTCTAACAGTGAGACCCTTGGCATGGAAATGTGGGCCATCTTCTAAGACCAGAACATGGCTTCTAGACCACAGCTAGCAAAAAGATGGCCATGCCTTGCTCATAAAGATCCTAGGAAATCATTTCCTGCTAATATTAGAACCTGAAGTGGGATTCTTCCTTAGTCATGTACCAGATGGAAATACAGCATGTCTGCCACTTCTGCTCAGGCCTACCAAGACTCTGAGACCCAAGTTAGCTTAGGCTGCTAACTGATGAAAACCGCAAGATGAGAAACATAGGTGTTCTTTTTTTTATTTTTTAGAAACAATTTATTTATCTTTATTTTATGTGCATTGGTGTATGCATGTATGTCTGTGTGAGGGTGTCAGATCTTAGAGTTACAGACCATTGTTAGCTGCCATGTGGGTACTGGGAATTGAACCCGGGTCCTCTGGTAGAGCAGTTAGTGCCCTTAACCACTGAGCCATCACTCCAGCCCCAGGTGTTCTTTCTTACAGATTTATTTATTTACTATGTATACAGTGTTTCTGTCTGCATGCATGTCTGCATGCCAGAAGAGAGCACCAGATCTCATTATAGATGGGTGTGAGCCACCATGTGGTTGCTGGGAATTGAACTCGGGGACCTTGGGAAGAACAGCCAGGGCTCTTAACCTCTGAGCCATCTCTCCAGCCAGAAACATGTACGTTCTAAACTGCTATACCTGTGGTCACCCGTTGTGCACCAAGAGCTAACTAAATGGAAACCAGTTCTTAAGGAGTTGGGCATAGTTGGTGCATGCCTGTAATCCCAGCACTGTGGAGGCGGAGGCAGGAGGAACAGGAATCTGAGTCCAAACATATTGAAGCCATACCACAAAGCTAACACCAAAATAAAAAACAAGGAAAAAAAAAAAACCCTCATACTCCAAACCACTTAGAGACCTGAGGAATGTGGCAGGAACAGAAACCTCTCTAGATGTCTATTCTGATTAAAAAAAAAAAAAAAAAAAATCCTCCATGTGTTGTGATCAGGGACAGGGAGACTAAAGAAGTCCGCTGTAGAAAGACATTTGCCTTGGAGATGGTAAAGATGGCTTTGCACTGAAAAGGCTGAATTTAGAAGAAAATAAAATGGGCATAGTTACCTAGAATTTGGGAGTGGGTTTTCGGGTGAGAGCACAAGGTAAATGGACGAGTCTGTCATTATTAGCGTAGAAACGATAACGCGAGATAAGTGAGAGATTGACCTACTTGACTCCAGGCAAGTTGCATGCTAAAGAACTTTTCAATCTGCTGGAGTCACTCTGGGTGATGAGCTCTTTCAGTGTGTAGTGTGAGCACCCTTTCTGACGCTCATTTTCTTATAGACCAGCAAAGATGCTAGGAATTGGACAGCTTGACACCTATTAGCAGCTATTGAACTGTCCCCTTGCTGCCCTGGACGCCCTGAACAACCAGCCGGACTACTCTTACAACCCGCAGCAACAGTCCTAAGCATTCCACGGACACCCTGAAACAACCATGCAAAGAGATTGCAGGTGACCGTCCCAACTCCTGACTGCTCGGTTCCAGCGAAGGCTGTTTTGAAATATTTTGTACCTGATACTTTGCGATCCTGAGCCTTGAAGAAACTTCAAACGAACCTGCAATTATTTCTTCCTAGGCCAGAGAGCAAGCACTTCTCCTCGTGGGCTAGCAGAGGGATGGCTGTGATTGGGGCTAAGAGGCAAAGCTGTGATTAGCCCAACCTAAGGCTGGGCTTGGCCCAAACAAAAAGTTCTGATGAAGCCAAACGTCCCATTTTGAGCTACAGAAGCAGGCTGCTCTGGCCTGGGAGACAACTCTGCTGTGCTGCTCCTCCTAGGGACACAGCTGGAGACCTAACAAGAGACTTCTCTCAAGGGCTCTTCTCTCACCCACTTTCAGCTGTGTGGACCGAAACAGAGGCCGCAGATAGAAGAGTGACGGAGCAGTTCAAGAATGGCCAGGGTGAGGCAGAAGGCAGCAGACGCAGGAGGTGAAGGGCCGCAGTGATGAAGTACCAGAGAACCTGCAGGCCCTGGTCACAAGAAGAATTTGAGAGACTTGCCGGGTCTCCAGGGCCAAGAGTGTCAAGCAACTTGCTGTAACGCTGGCTGCCACCAAGGCCTGAGGAATCCCAATACTTAGGACCTGTAGGAAGCTGCAATCCTAGCTATGATTGAGAGCTGCAACTCTAGACCCAAGGAGCTCTAACACATGTAAGGCTAAGAGTCCCAGTATCCCAAGCCTGCACACCAACTCTAACACGAGAGGGCGCCACTTGCCGCTCACTTGTAACACTAGAGGGCGCCACTTACCTCTCTTCTTGCTACCTGTAGCTGGCTGACTCAGAGAGGAAGGGCAGGAGGAGGATTAACCTTGGGTAAAGAACACTGATGAGACGGGAGGAAAAAAAGGCAGAAACAAAGACAGGAGAGCAAGGATGTTTAGAATTAAAGTAGCCAACGGTGGTGGTCCAGCACTCGGGAGGCAGAATGCAGGAGGAACTCGGAGTTCAAGGCCAGCCTGGTCAAGTGAGCGAGTTCCAGGACGGCTGGGGCTACGCAGAGAAACTCTTGTCTCGAAAAACCAAAAACCAAACCAAACCAAAAACAAAACAAAACCCTCTAAAATTAAAGTAAGGGCATGACGGATGGGTTCTGCTGATGCTCTTGACTTGCCCCTCCACCTCACCAAGTGTAACGACAGTACATCTTCTAGAAAATAATCTCTTTTTCCTGGAAGAAAACGAAAACCTCCAGAGTTAAACGATCTGCATCAACCCCATATTGATACTTGAAGTTACATTTGAACTCAGACCAAGACCCATGATGTTTGAGCTATACACTACTTCATCCTTACAACCCGTAGGAGACTCAAATCCGTTAAGTGAGAAACCACGAAAGGGATGAAAGGAGGTTTTCATCCAGGTCCCCTGGTTTAAGGAAGGGTTAGGTGACACCAGGTTACCTGCACGCCACTGCCCTCTGTGCGGCCGCCAGCAGAGGGCGCCAGAGCACAGGTTCCCGGACCCGCTAAGGACCTTCGAGCGCATGCGTGTGCGCAGACGCATGCGCGCTAGCTCCCACTTGCACGGGGGCGCCAGCAGGGGCGGGGACACGCAGCGCGCACAGTCGGAGGCGGAGCGGCGGCCGCGGCGGCGGCGGCGGCAGCGGTGGCGGTGGCGGCGCGGGGGGACGGCAGGCTGCAGGGTGGCAGCCCGCGGCGGGCTCCAGGTAACCGAAGCGCCGCGCAGTGCTGACCCGGCCGCCCGCCGCTGAGCCATGGAAATCGGCACCGAGATCAGCCGCAAGATCCGGGTGAGGCCCGCGTCGGCGGGCGAGCGGGCGGGCGGGCGGGCGCCGGGCCTGGCGGGCAGGCGGTTGCCAGGAGTAACGGGGGCGGGTGGGCCCGGCCTGCCGCGGCTCCTCGGCGCGGGCCGCCTCTTGACAGGGCGCAGGCGCGGCTCGGCGGCTCGGGGGACCCCCGCGGGCCTTGTGGGAGCCACCCGGGGCGGTGGCTGGGGAAAGCGCCGGGGGAGAGCGGGAGGTGGGGGGAGAGGGTGTCGGGCGTCCCTTCCTCCACCTTCCGGGGCGGGGAGCCGGGGGTCGCTCTGTGACCGGCGCGGTTTTCACTGGCACCTTTGCTGTGTTTGTTTTTCTCTCTCCTCTCTCTCCCCTCCTCAGAGTGCCATTAAGGGGAAATTGCAAGAATTAGGAGCTTACGTGGGTAAGTTGCTCCTTGTCATTCGCCTAAATGTACTTGCAGGGCCTGCAGCTGACTGGATGTGTCTCAGTGAGTCTGCCCAAAGCTCTTTGGGTGGTCTGCCTGGAAGTCGAATATTTCCCTGGTTTCCTCTACCCTCGTTTCATTGAACCGTCTATAGCAGCACCCAGAGCGCCCCCCCCCCCATTACCCCGTACCCCATGCCCTGTCTAAAGCGTTAATTTTGAAATAGTCTAGCTTTTTCTTCCGTCGAGGCTGTCGTCGTTTTTCAACCCATAATGTTTGTCTGAATCTTGTTCTGTTTCGTCCTGACCTTTAATTTCAGATCTATCATTTTGAATATGAACGTGTGATGCTTCTGGCATTTGCCACAGAGCTGGTTCAGTGAGTTTTATGTTTCAGTTTTTTTTTTTTTTTTTTTTAATGTTCTTCCTACTCGAACCTGACCGCTCTTTTCTTGAAACGAGTGTTTACTTTGGGCTAGGCAGTGTTTAGCTATTACGTATATACAATAAAAAACACCACTAAATGTAAGTGATAATGTCCCCAGTTGTGCAAATAGAAACAAAGGCTTTGGATACTTGAACAGGGTTGTGGGAAGAGGCCTGGTCTGACTTCACAGCTGGTAACTTCAAGTGTCAATCGTGGTAGCTTAGGTGTCTGAGACCCTTACTGACCTGTGGAGTCAAAATTGTTTTCATACTAGTTAGGCTTGGCTTTGGGCGATGTTTACATTTGGATTTCATGAAAGCAGTGGTCAGAAAACTTAAGTGTTTTTTTGGTTTTTCGAGACAGGGTTTCTCTATGTAGTTTTGGTGCCTGTTCTGGATCTCACTCTGTAGTCCAGGTTGGCCTTGAACTCACAGCTCCGAGTGCTGGGATTAAAGGCGTGCCCCACCACCGCCCAGCCAGAAAACTAAGTTTAAAAGGTAGTCACGCCAGATTTTTCTAGAACTCTTAGTCAAATTACTTCTTGTAGTTAAAAAAAAAAAAAGCCAGTTCCATTTAGAATGTTATCAGTGAAATAGTTAGTATAATGTTTTTAAAACTGGCTTTGCAGCTGGGAGGTGGTGGCACAGAACTTTAATCCCAGCACTCAGGAGGGAGGCAGAGGCAGGCAGATCTCTGAGTTCGATGCTAGCCTGATCTACAGAGTGAGTTCCAGGACAGCTGTCTTTTCAGTATTTTGATTGTGAGGACAATCAAAATTGTGTGAATAGAAGTGCTTGGAAAGCAGTGGGACACTGAGCTGATGGGACTGTTTTGGGAAAAGGCATTAGTGATTTTGAACTAAGGTTGTTACTTGTGCTGGCATGTCAGCTTGACACAAGCTAGAGTCATTCGGAAAGAGGAGCACTCGGTTGAGAAAATGCCACTACCAGATTGGCTTGTGGACAAGGCTGTGGGGCATTTTCTTGATTTGTGTGGGAGGGCCCAGTTTACTGTGGGTGGTGCCACCCCCGGTCTGGTGATCCTGGGTGCTTTAAAGAAAAGCAGGCAGAAAGCCAGGCGTTGGTGGCACATGCCTTTAATACTAGCTCTCACCTTTAATCCCAGCACTAGAGGCAGAGGGAGATGGATCTCTGTGAGTTAGAGGCCAGCCTGGGCTACAGAGTGAGTTCCAGGACAGCCAGGGTTACAAAGAGAAACCCTGTCTCAGAAAACTTAAAAGAAAGCAAGCCGGCAGAGCAAGCCAGGAAGCAGCACTCCTGCATAGCCTCTGCATCAGCTCCTGCCTCCAGGTTTATAGCTGCAAGTTTTCTGTGTCCCCGCAGCCGCTTATGAAATAATCACTCGGGCTTATATTAATTACCAACTGTATGGTTTATGGCAGGCTTCTTGCTAGCTAGCTCTTTCATCTTAAACTAATCCGTTTCTTAATCTGTGTATCCCACATGTTCTGTGGCTTTACCTGCGTCCCATTACATGTTGCTCCTTGGACGGCAGTTCAGCATCTGCCCCCACTCTCCTTTCTCCTCTCACTGTCTCTTGGATTTCCCCACCTGGCTCCATCCTGCCCTGCCATAGGCCAATGCAGCTTTATTTGTCAACCAATCAGCAACACATATTCACAGCACACAGAAAGATATCCCACAGCACAGGTTCCTGCCTTGAGTTCCTGCTCTGACGTCCCTGGATGATAGACCACAAGCTGTAAGATGAAATAAACACTCTCCTCACCAAGTACCTTTTGGTCACAGTGTTTTATCACAGAAGTGGAAGCTTTTTTACCTTCTAAGAAGTGATAAACTGGTTTTGTGCACTTAGGTATTCAGTAGGCATGAAAAAAGCCAGTAGTTTTTATTGCCAATGACAAGCTGAACCTTAAATGAAAATTAAACTTTGACTTCTGTGAACTGAAAGATTTTGTAGTGAAATTATGGAGGTACTAGCAGTGTGGCATCGTGTAATGAAATGTATCAGCATGTCCTTGGTTCACCAGCTCAGTGAACTAGTATCTCCAAGCGACCACTACACGTTACTGAATTATGCAAAAGTTAAAAGATGTATAGGTGGATTTTCTTGTAACAGTACAAAGAGGTAATTGGTGGTGTATTAGATTCTATATTGCTAATAAATGGTCACTTGAGTTTTAGTGTGGTGTCACAGAAGGGTATCCATGAGATCTAGAAAGGCTATTAAAATACTTGAGGTATATCTTTGTAGGACTAGATTTTCTTGACATTCCCCAACATTAAACAGCTTGACTACAGATTAGATGCAAGAAACAGAGATTAGAATTCATTTATCTTTTATACCAGATACAAAAGAGATTTACGGAAGTAGAAGGCAAGGTCACCCTTAGAGCTATGATGTTTTTTCTTTCTCAAAAAACTATTAAGTTAATATAATTGAGCTACTAGCGTATAATTGATACATTAATAATTATATCCTTTAAAAATTCTCCATCTTAAATTCGTATGGTTATTAGTAGATACAATTCACATCAGCCAGAGAAGGACCCTGAGACTGAACAGGCTAAGAATGAGTAGTTTATGAATTACAATTGATTGTTGTAAGACTCCCCGTGGGTATGAAAGATGAAGGTGCACCTGGATCTTCTTAGGTTCCCTGTTTTTCTCATTGAACATGTAATGGGGCCAGCTGTGAGAGATGGGCTGCACACGTGGGACTGTTAGTCAAGGGCGGTGTGAGGCACAAGCGCCTGTTCACTGAGATCAGTTCATTGCTGTCACTTACCAGAAATTCCAAACCACTTGTTTTAGTTTTTTAAAACATGACCTTACAGTTGCATTTGTTTCTGAAATACTGCTGGAATTGGCGCGGCAGTGTTGCTCTGGGAGAGCGCTGCACTAGGCCTACCAATAGCAGACTGAGGGTCAGGGGCTCAGGGTTGGGGGTCCTTGGTGCTTCTGTTACGTTAACTGTATAAAAATGACTTAAGGGAAGGGTGGATGGTCCCGCCTTCCCTTCTTCCTCCTTCCTTGAACCTAGGACCCCATAAATTCTCTAACACTATTATAACGTCAGAATTGGAAATTCCTTAAAGCAATTTTATGATGGGTTCTAGCAGAGAGCCTGGTCAGTTAACAGAAGTTATCTTCCAATTCTTTGAAATAAAACAAGGTCTTTTCATGTTTGCAGTTAGTTACCATATTATTTGTAGATGTATATACCTCACTGTCCAGAACAGGGTGGCTTTTGTTTTCTTTGAGGTAGGATCTCAGACTGTGTAGCTCAGGCTGGCTTGCCACTCATGATATAGCTTGTGCCAGCCTCAAACTGATCCTCCTGATTCAGTTTCCTAGGTGCTGGGGTTACAGTCATATCCCACTACTGGTCCCAGCTTCTCATATTTTTTTATACCTAAAAAGAGTCTCAGAGCTCTGGAGGGTTATAAAGACAGTTGTTCAGTAATTATTTGAGTATTTATTTTTCAAAGTATTGGGTGGGGTACAAAGAAGAGCCACCATTCTTTAAAGCAAGCAGAAAAGGTTTCCTCCATGCTTACATGGAACAGGTCAGTGGTGCAGCAGTGACAGTCCAGGTTTTTTTTCTTTTTTAAAATTTTATTATTCGTTTTACATACCAATCACAGATTCCCCCTTTCTTCCCTCCTCTCACCCCCTATCCCCTCCTCTGAAAAGGTAAGGCCTCCCATGAGGAGCCAGCAGATCCTGGTACATTCAGTTGAGGCAGGTCCAAGCCCCTCTCCCTGCATCAAGGTTGTTCAAGGTGTCCCACCGTAGGTAATGGGCTCCAAAAAGCCAGCTCATGCACCAGGGATGGATCCTGATCCTACTGCCAGGGGCCTCTTAAGCAGACCAGGCTACACAACTGTCTCGATTATGCAGAGTGTCTAGTCCAGTCCCATGCAGGCTCCACAGCTGTTGGTCTAAAGTTCATGAGTCCCCGTTAGTTTGGTTTGGTTGTCTCTGTAGGTTTCCTCATCATGATCTTGATGCCCCTTGCTCATAGATCCCTCTTTCCTCTCCACCTGGACGAACTGTTCAGTTTTCATTCACACCCTAGAGGTAAGAGCTTCTGTGTACTTTCCCAGCTTTTACTGCTGTCTTCTGTCCCCAGTATGCTAATTTAAGATGTATTTTAGAGGTCTGTCTGGACTGTGGAAGAATATTTTATGGTCACATGCTAATTTTGCATTAGATTCTTAATTTCATTGTATTGTCTACTCAGAAAACATATGAATTTTAAAGGCTTTGCTGAGAAATAATTGATAATTTAAGTTGCACGTACTTCAAGTGTATGTATTTGTTTATTAGTATATTTGCCATGTCTTGATAAATATATATCTTAAAACCATCACTCATCAATATGATAAATCTACTGGACTGGGTATAGCTCATTGGAGACTACCTAACACTGCACAAGATCCCATGATTGAATCCTAGCACCACTTTTAGGGAAGAAAAAAAAAAAAAGAATGAATAGACTCATTAAGTCCTCCTCCCTCCCCAAATTTCCAGTAGCTCCTTTGGCTTTGTAACTGGTTCTAACACCTTTCCTTGTTCCCGTTTTATACCGAGACAACCACTGATCTCATGAAATTTTAAAAAGTACAAATTGATACAGTGGCAAAGTAATTTCATTGGCACTAGGAAAGAAAAATAGCTGTCTGCCCAAGTATCTTAGCAGTCTTACCTATTTACACTGTCTGAGTTAGTAGTGTTGGATCATAGATATGTCATATACATAAAGATTAGCTTATTTATTACAACAAGGCTTTTTTTGATACTTTCGTAACACAGAAAGATTGGCCACTTTTTATTTATATTTCCTTCCTTATTGCATGCTCCCATAAAATACTACCTTCTCTTTTATCCTGCTTCTATACTGGAGTTTGGATGTTTTTCTTTTCTTTTTTTAAAAAAAATGGTTTATTTACTTATTACTTTATATGCATTGGTGTTTTGCCTGCATGTGCATCTGTGTGAGGGTGTTGGATGCCCTGAAAGTGGAGTTACAGACAGCGGTGAGCTGCCATGGGGTGCTGGGAATTGAACCTGGGTCCTGTGGAAGAACAGCCAATGCTCTCAACAGTTGAGCCATCTCTTCAACGCCTACTTGTTTTCCTTTGAAACAAGTGTCTGGTAGATGGACCTTTCTGTTTATGTGGAAATTATGAGTATTTTAGTTACTAAGGAAATTGTAATAAAGACATGTTTGAAGCTGTGTGTGGAGGTGTATGTCAAGTCATCTCAGTATTTGAGAAGGCAGAGGGAAAAGGATCATGAGTTTTAAGACCCTCTCATGGGCCATATATATGGGGTGGGACAGCCAGAACACCTACTTTTTTCAAAAAGAAATTAGATTTCCTCACAATGAATTTGCTTCCTTATTGTTCTTGGGCTTTTTCCTGCAGTCATTAGGTAGGGTTGCCACTAGTGGATAAAAGAAGTTGAGTTGCCTTTGAACTTTTTTTCCTCCCTTTGGTATTAACAGTTGAACTCCTGGCATTGTATATGCTGTGGAGTTCTGTGTAGTTTAGTGTATGTGCTGTTGGTAGAAGTTTAGTACCTGGAGCAATGGACGCCTACCTTTATGAGTGGAAGCATAGTCTCTAGGGAAACAAGTATTGAAAACTAAACAGAATACAATTGTTGGGTATGTATCTGTACCTTCCAGAAGTGTCTGAAGTTGGTGAACATTGAAAGGATTTCTTACAAAAACCAGTACATTCTCCCAATTGATTCTGTGACCCAGGATACATAGTTTTATGACTAGAAATGCCACTTTTTCCCAACTCCTGGCCTTCTAATAATGGAAATAATTGTGGGATAAAGGGGAAAATTGGAAGCTGAGCTTTCTTGTCCATCCTACCTTAGAGTAAGGTTTTTAAGGACATTGATTTTGAGCAAAATCAAATATTGAGGAAACATTTAAAAGTTTGGTATACTTTTCCTTTTAAATAGATGAAGAACTTCCTGATTACATTATGGTGATGGTGGCCAACAAGAAAAGTCAGGACCAAATGACAGAGGACCTGTCCCTGTTTCTAGGGAACAACACAATTCGATTCACCGTATGGTATGTTTCTGAATATCTGTGCCTCAGAGCAAAGTCAGAATTGGTATTGTGTCCAGAAGGAGGTTTTCAGCCGTCTTGGGAGGTTCACTGTGGAGAGGTGCTCTGTGAGCTGTGCAGCACAAGCCTCTGGAGATTTTTCCCTCTGTGAGTGGGAATAGGAAGTCACCTACTGTCTGTACTTGTGAGGACAGCTTAGCTGCTACATTAGAGAGCTTGCAGATGTGCCTGCACCATAGGAGCCCTTGATGTGTTTATTAGCCATTGCTGCCTTCTACACTTCACCATTCCCCTCCTCTCACCACCTCCTCCTCTCACTCCTCCCTCACCACCACCCCACCCCCAGCACAGCCACTTAGAAACAGGGAACTCCGTAGTTTGAGCTAGGCTTGTTTTTGACTTTTATGGGGAAAACTTTTCTTTTGTTTTCTTTTCCTGACACATGCATGTCCCCATTTGACAAACATCTCAGTCACCTTTCAAATAAGCAACTTTATTTTTTCATATAAAATCCTCGTGATTTGAACTACCCTTTATCAAATCACATGTGCCCTTAGTTGAGAATGAGCATGAGATTCGGTTTAAGGTCAAACTCAGTTATCAGGCTTAAGGCAGAGTGAGGATTGGAGAGGATAATGAGTGCTTGTCTGCTGACAGGTGGGAAATACTTGTAAAAGGGCCACTGGAAGCTGAGGATGGAGCACAGCTGAGGGAGCACTCAGTCTGCTTCAGTTGAGTAGGAGGCATAAAGGGAGATGGGCCTGTTCGCCTCTTGATTCTTGAGGAAGAATGGCTTCACAGTCGTTTGGGCAGCTGTAGGCCTTATGGCTCTTAGGGTGACACTTTGAAAATCTGTGCAGAATTTTCTGCTTTATAGTGCACAATTTTGGAGCACCAAATTATTAAGATCACCTTGACCCTTCCAGTTAACACACTGCTTCATTGTGGCTGTGTACTCTGCTTAATACAGTTTGTTCTCAAATGGTCATGGTGTTTTTGACTGAGGAAATTATACTATGATTGTAATACTTTTAAAAAAAGATTTCTTTATTTATTATGTATTTAGTGTTCTGTCTGCATGTATGCCTGCAGGCCAGAAGAGGGCACCAGACCTCATTGGGGATGGTTGTGAGCTACCATGTGGTTGCTGGGAATTGAACTCAGGACCTCTGGAAGAGCAAGCAATGCTCTTAACCACTGACCCATGTCTCCAGAAGTCATGAGTAGTTCAAGAATTTGTTTTGCTTCATAAGCATTGTTGTGACCTGACCTTTGGTTAAACTTTTAGATCACTTGGAGTTTTCAGTCCAGCTTATCTAAGCTGGAAGACTAACGTAGGTTCTTTTTCAGATGACTTAATGGACTGCTTAAGACAGATTTTGTAAACCAATGTAGCATTAACTCAATTGTGAATTTAAAACCAAAATCAGTTTCCCATCTTGCTACAAATACAGTTTCATACCATGTACTCATCCGAGGAATTGTGTCTTCTCTTTGGTACTTTCATCAGTTCACTAATGTTAAACAGACTATGCTGATTTTTAATTGGTTGTTTGCTTGTGTGTGTATGCATGTTTGCATATGTAGATACACATGGATGTGCGTACGCATGGGGGTGTGTGCATGTGTGTTTCTATTTGTAGGCCTGAATTTGATGTTGGGTGTCTCACTGGATCACTCTATTTACTGAGGCAGGGTCTCTCACTGAACCCAGAGCTCGCCAGTTACTTTTAGTCCACCTAGACAGTTTGTCCCAGAGACCCCTGTCTCTGCCTTACAAGTGCTGGTGGTTTCCAACACCTAGCTTTTACGTGGGCTCTGGGAATCACCCTCAGGACTCCCAGCCCTACTCTGGTGCTTTTTTGTATTTCATTTTTGCTGTCAGTTTTATAGCTTTACACTAAGGCCTTTTTTTTTTTTCTTATCCTATTTTTTTTTTTTTAATCCTGAAATAATCATGTCCATGAGGAAACTAGCACGTGAATGGAGTCTAAATGAAACAATAGGAAACTTCTGGTGTTTGTGAGAGGATTTTGGAAGGATTGCTGTGCAAACATGCCTTCTATAAGTTAAGATAGGCTATGTCAAAGCAAGGTTTTAAATAATAGTTACAGTAAAATGGGATAGCATATTTATTAACTTTTTTTTTTTACCTCTCAGAACTACATTGTCCAAGAAGCCATGTAAATAGTTTAAATATTAACCACTGGATTAGAGTATTTATAGCTCAGTGGTAGAACATGTGCTTAGTAGAGCATGGTCCTTGGTTTAACTCTGTGGAGAGGGCGAGGGAGGAGGGCAGAAAGAAACACACACACACACACACACACGCACACACACACACACACACAGAGGTAAAACAGTTGTTTGGGATAATTGATTGTTTTACTATTAGCTGTATTGGTCTTTAGTCCTTAGAAAGTAAGGTAACTTTTTTTTTTTTTTAAATCAAGACTTGTCAAATGAAGTCTTTGTCTTTTTTCTTGGGTGCTGGGGGTTGAACCCAGGGCCTTGTGTGTGCTCTTAACATTCTGTTCTGGATCTGTTGACACCATGTAATCCTAGCTACCTAGGAGACTGAGGTAGGAGGTTCAAGCAACTTAGACCTGGTCTCGGAAAGTAAAAAGAGAGCTGTGGGTGTCGATCAGTAGTATTAGAGTACTTGAATAGTGTGCATGAGGCTATAGGTTACATTTCCAGGACTTCAACTGCTCTGCTCCTAAGCTGTCTCCTCACCCCTATTGTAAGGCCTTTAAAGAAAAAACTAATGTGTAATTGGAAAGTTCAGTTCAGTATTATTAAATGCCTTTAAAAGAACTAATCTGGATATAATGTCATCGGATTTAGAGTGGCAATTGAAATAAAATTTTTATTAAGGGAGGTTTTGTTTTGCTTTTTTTTTAGGCTCCATGGTGTATTAGATAAACTTCGCTCTGTTACAACTGGTAAGATTTGTAAAATTGAGAGCTTTTTGAAACTTCTGCTTGTTAAACGTGTGATCCTTTCCTTTCTAAAGTCACTTATGCTGCTCTTGGAAGAACATCAGGCACTTTAAGAGGAATGGTTCATTTGAACTGTACAAACATTAAACATACTGTGATTTGACAGTGATGGGCAAGACAGTGCCGTGTATCTGAGGAAGTCATTATAAACGTACACAAACTTTAACCTTAGAGATACCTCACTGCTTTATAATTGAAAGC
The DNA here is from genome assembly GCF_949786415.1 of Peromyscus eremicus. Taxonomy (NCBI): domain Eukaryota; kingdom Metazoa; phylum Chordata; class Mammalia; order Rodentia; family Cricetidae; genus Peromyscus; species Peromyscus eremicus. The sequence goes on from NC_081430.1 coordinate 46,851,676, forward strand.
GATCTAAAGTTACCTAATAAGTCAGATAAACTACAGTGATGTATAGGAATGCTACTTAGTGACTAAAAGTAATGTGGAGGGAAGTGAGAATACACAAATATTATCCTAGTATTTAAAACACATGGATACTCTTGGAAAATAATAATAATAAATTGTTATTTATTATTAGTAGTAATAATAAATATTATTTATATTGTCGAGACAGTTCTCCTTTAAGAATCCTGAGCCCACATTTTCAGGTGCTTTTTATCCCCTAGTGCTTAAAATCTCTTGATAAACACCAGCTACTTTTCAAACTACCACCTTCGAGGAACGAGAGATGTAGCTCAACTGGTAGAGTGCCTGCCTAGCATGCAAGAAGCTCTGAGTTCAGTCCCGAGCACTGAAAAAATGAGGCATGGTGATACATGCCTAGAATCCCTAACGCTGCAGAAGTGGAAGCAGGAGAATGGGAAGTTCAAAGTCATTTCTGGTGGTATATATAGTCAGCCTGGACTTCATAAGACCTGTTTTTGTTTGAAAAAAGAAAACTAGCTAAGCGGTGGTGACACAGGCCTTTAATCCCAGCACTCAGGAGGCAGAGGCAGGTGGATCTCTGAGTTCAAGGCCAGCCTGGTCTACAGAGCAAGTTCTAGGACAGCCAGAGTTATTACACAGAGAAACCCTATCTCAAAAAAAACAAAACAAAACAAAAACAAACAAAAACTGAAAAAGGAACACTTTGAGTTACTAATTTAAAAAAACCTTTTCTCTCTTAAATGTATTGCTTTTGAATTGGTGATGAGAGGGAGGAGAGCTAAGAAAAAGATGACCAGGGTCATGCATTTTCTTTCCAGAGCCCTCTAGTCTAAAGTCTGCAGACACCAGCATCTTTGATAGTACCGTGCCTTCAAACAAGAGCAGCTTTAGTCGGGGAGATGAGCGAAGGCACGAAGCTGCAGTCCCTCCCCTTGCCGTTTCTAGCTCTAGGCCTGAGAAAAGAGATTCCAGAGTTTCTGCAAGTTCACAGGAGCAGAAATCCACTAATGTCAGGTAAAGTCCAGTCTCTGCTATGGCCAGAGATGCGTGGGGATGTGACACTTCAGTTCCTAGTTTCAGCAATTTTTGGAAATAGTGAGGTGATCATGGATTAGTTAATTTTCTTGTCATTTGTTGCTATCAGAAAATACCTGATGGGACATCTTGTATTTGGCTCAGAGTTCAGAAGGCTCTCAGTTCATCACAGCCATGGAAGCATGATAGAGTTTGTGGAAACAGAAGCATACGAAAGAAATTCCTAGCACTATAGTGGACAAGGGAGCAAAGAAAACTAGACCAGAACAGCAAAAGTCTGTTCATAGACACCAGTGACCTGTGTTGGCCAATTGGGCCCCACCTCCTAAAAGGATTTATAGCCTCTAAAGTAGCATAGTGAACTAGGGATCTAGTGTTTAACACATGAGTGTGTATGGGACATTCCAGGTTCATTATTTCATTTTTTTTTAAATTTTATGTGCATAGGTGTTTTGCCTGCATGTATGTCTGTGAATCCTGTACATGCCTTGTACCTCTAGAGGCCAGGAGAAGGCATTGGATCCCTTTGCCAGGAGTTACAGATGGTTGTAAGCCAGTGTGGGTGCTGGGAATGGAACCCAGGTCCTCTGGAAGACGAGCTAGTGCTCTGGCCATTTCCCAGCCTCCTTCAGGTTCAGACCATAACAGACTGTGAGCAAGTTTTTGAATAAATTAATGGTGACCAGAATATGATTTTTTATTTTAAGTGTAGTAAATAAAAGTTTAAAGTATGAGGGCTAGGTGTGGTGGTATAAGCATTAAAAAAAATTATTTATTAGATATGTATGGTGTTTTGCCTGTGTGTGTGTCTGTGCACCATGCGCTTATAGCACCCATGGAGTCCTTTAGAGCCTCTGCGACTGGAGTTACACATAGCTGTTAGTTGCAGTGTGGGTGCTGAGAATCAAACCTGGATCTGGAAGAGTGAGTGGCCAGTTCTCAGAATCACTGAACCATACCTCCAGCCCTGGTGCAGGCCTTTAATCCCAGCACCCGGCAGGTAGAGGCAGGTGGAAGGGTCTCAAGCCAGCCAGAGCTAAATAGTAAGAACCTGGCTCAAAAGAAGAAAAAAAATTACAGAATGAATATAATTTGGAAATAGTTTTTAATATTAAAAAGTATCCATACTTCTCGTAAAATTTTTTTTTGAGTAAACATTCTTTGAAGCTTTGAGGATAATGCTTTAGTTTTGTTGTAATGCTTTGTTTATTTTGTTTTAATAGACATTCTTATGATGATGGAGCTTCAACCCGGCTAATGTCAACAGTGAAACCTCTGAGGGAGCCAGCACCCTCTGAAGATGTGATTGATATCAAGCCAGAACCGGATGATCTCATTGATGAAGACCTCAATTTTGTGCAGGAGAATCCCTTATCTCAGAAAAAACCTACAGTGACACTTACATGTGGTTCTTCTCGCCCTTCTATGGAAATTTACCGACCACCTGCAAGTAGAAATGCAGACACTGGTACCCATTTAAACAGGCTGCAACTTCAGCAGCAGCAAAGCAGTGCTCACGCTGCCAAGCAGCTGGAGGTACAGAGCAGCCAGGTCTACGAAGCAGGACGTCTGTGCGAACCGGAAGTGCTTAGCAGCATAGACGACACTTACAGCCCCTTCTTCAGAAACAGCTTGGATAAGATGAGTATTGAGGTTGGTGTAGATTTTATATAGATTCTGGCTTACTGGACTAGAGACTGACAGTTGCTGATTCCAGATGTAACCTAAGTAAACACATTCGTGTTTATTTTAAATAGTGTCCTCTCAGACGGGCTCTGTAGGGATTTTATGTCATGTACATGTGCCTTGTGATTTTAGCAGTTTGAGTTAGTTTTGCTCTTTTCTATTTGGTGTCAATTTTAAATTTAAGCAACCAAATAACTTGTTTTAAATAGTTTCTCTAACAGTGCTGTGTGCAACTGTTACAAAATAAATTTAAAATTCTTTTGAGTTAACTATTTGAGAAGATATTTTCATCTGTTTTACAAGAAACCCAGCCCTTTCGGGTCTTAAGATCATCCTAAAATGAAAACAAGTATTTTTGTGATAGAACTTTGTTTTCAATGCAAGGTAAGCTTAAATGTATCTCATTGTAGGATGAAAACTTTCGGAAGAGAAAGTTGCCTGTGGTAAGTTCAGTTGTAAAAGTAAAGAGGTTCAGTCACGATGGAGAAGAGGAGGAGGAAGATGAGGACTACGGCTCCCGGGTAGGAAGTTTGTCCAGCAGCGTGTCAGTGCCAGCAAAGCCTGAGAGGAGGTACGTGACCACAGCCATGAATTAGTCTTGAACTACTTGATGTGGCTAGAGATTGTGATGGATTGTTCCTTTGGCAGTGCTGGGGAAGAAACAGCTTGGATAAGATGAGTATTAATCTAATCTAGATTAAGTGCCCTGGCCCTAAGCTGTCCTTCAGCATCGTTGGGGTTTGAGAGAGATACCTATTCATGGAAAACACTTGCTTAAAATTGGAGAGAATTGCAAAGACTGGAAATTAATGAGGGGAAAATGTTAATACAGAGTCATTTTTTTTTTTTTTTAAAGCTGTAGGATTCCAATCTAATTGACTTGTTCTAAAAACTGTAACTGCTATGTTTAAAACAGAAGGCTATATAGTAACAGCATAATAGATGGTTAGCATGTAAAGAACTGAAATTTAAAACATTATAAAAATACCTTTTCTTAAAACTCTTTTAGACCTTCTCTTCCACCTTCTAAACAAGCTAACAAGAATCTAATTTTGAAGGCTATCTCTGAAGCTCAAGAGTCTGTAACAAAAACAACTAACTATTCTGCAGGTAATTTCAATGTAGTATGTTTTTCCCGGTAAGAGATCGCTTCATTGAACTGAGTATGCTTGTCTTGATGTGTGAAGTAAAGAGTCCTGCTAGCTACAAAGACCAGAATGAACTTCTTCTAGAAGAATGGGTTTAAAAGATTTCAGCACTTTTTTCAGATGAAAAACTCTCCTCGGAGTTCCTTGAGCAGAGTAAACTGCTCTATTCTCATATGCATAAACTAATGCCCATGAATTATAAAGGGTATTATGAAAAAATGTGTGACATTCATATTAGTTTTTTTAGTTCAATATTATGTGTGTACTTATGTAGAAAAGAACAAAATTGGGTAATAACAGGTTGCTGAAGCTAGAGAAATTTTGTATTTAGTTTTTGGCCATGCAGCAGATTGAGCTCATATGCTTGGAAAGTCCTGTTCCACTGAACCACATCCCCAGACCATAGCAAGAAATTTATTTAAAACTATTATATGTATAGACCAGTACCTTTTCTCTTGATGGAACCTGGTAATAGACTGTAAGGCAGAGAATTGTTACATTCTTACCCTAATTAGAATTGAAGCTCTAAAATCATTTGATGTCAGATATTGAGGTGCGAAGTTTTTAATAACAAAACTTTCTTACAAGAAAACTTACTCTAAAATGCAAGTGGTGGTGAGTTGTTCTGTGCTGCTGTTACATTCTGGACTTGTTCACCTGCTGAAGCTAGTGGAAAATTTTGTGGGACTAAGCTGATAGCAATTGCCAACTCCGAAATTCAAGTTTTTATATGAATTTGATAGACCCATTCACAGCATTCTTCTACTTGCCCTTTGTCACATGACCCTTTCTTGAAGCAAAGTAAACAGTTCTTGGTACTGACCTACCTTCTGCTTCTCCTCATCCTTACTTAACCTTGAGCATACAACATTAAGTAGATTTGGGATGATCAGGTGAAGGCCAACACCTGCTCTAACAGTTTGCCTTTACAAAAATTCACTCTTCTAATACAGCAATGATAATTGCTTAGAGTAAGAATTTAAAGCATTTCCATGACCTTGAAATTCCTTGCTTTTACACTTTTTTTTTCATGTTTATGAGTGTTTTGCTTGCATAGAGTCCAGAAAAGAACATTGGATCCCCTAGAATTAGTTACTGAATGTTGTGAGCTACCATGTGGGTGCTGGGAATCAAACCCTAGTCCTCTGAAAGAACAACTGTTACAGAATTAATGTGTCTTTCCACTGAGAAATCATTCCAAATACTCAGAGATAAATAAAGGAAATCTTTATTGGTTCTGGCTAATGCACAAAAGGGTACCAGCCATAAATAGAACATTTTACCAGCTTTATAGCTATGCCTTAGGCTTATGCATTCCATATGTGCTGTCATCCTTAAATCTCATCAGGTCCCTCCTCCAAGTCACACTTTGAACAATTTAGACAGGAGACTATGAGTCTGGTCATTTGGACAAATGGGACATTTACACAGCAAAAATGTTGTCACAGATACTTAAGTCACCATTGTTGTGTGTGTCCCATTCCCACGTAGTAGTTATTGAGGGTCGTCCTGCCCCATGACAAAATTAAGCTTTCCTGGAAAGAGAACTAGGACATGATGGCAGACTGGAACTTGATGAGGACTGTCACTCATTACTCAGTGCTTTCCTGTTAGAGCTGCCTTTAGAGACGTGTTCTCTGAGATGGGGATGGGCCTAAGGACAGGTTGTAAAGTAAGACTTGTTTCTTTTGTTGTGGAAATAGACTTGCAGCATATTAGTGAACAAATCTTTTTTTGGGGAGTTGTTTTTGTTTTGTTTGAAACAGATTCTTACTGTGTAGCTCTGACTGTTCTGCAATTCACTATGTAGACCAATCTGGCCTGGAACTCAACAGTGATCTGCCTGTCTCTGCCTCCCAAGTGCTGGGATTAAGGCTTTGTGCCACCACATCAGGCCCTTAGTGAATAAATTGTAGCAGAAACATTTTCTCAATAAACCTAAATTTTCATTATGTTCCGGGAGTACAATCGTCCTTTCTGCAGTTTCTAACAAGTTTGGTTACTACTAAGTTTTGAATTATGTTGGTGACACTGCTCCTTGAGCTCCTTTGTGCAGCTTACTTCCCAAGCAAGTTTAGTAGATCCTTTATAACATCCGTTTATGCCGACCAGTTTCTCCTAGACCACAGCCAGTGCTCTTAACAATGTCTCTCCAGTATTGGGCTAGAGAGATGGCTCAGCACTTGAGAGCACTGGCTGCTCTTCTAGAGGACCTGAGTTCAGTCCCAGTACCTATTTGGTTGCTCAGAACCATCCATAATTCCAGTTCCCGGGGATCCAACACTCTCTTCTGACCTCCACAAGCACCATACCTGTGCTCATGGGTACACATACATGTTTGTGGGCAAAACACATAATTCTAAAGAAAGTTTAAAAAGTAGCTGGAGATTCCCACATATCAAGATCTAACATTAAACTTGATTGTACATGCCTGTAATCCTAGCACTTGGGAAATAGAGGCAAGAGATTAAGGTTATTTTCAACTTAATAGTGAATTTGAGACCAGCCTGGTCTACAGTGAGACCTTGTCACAAAAGAATTTTTAAAAAATAGCATTGAAACATTCTTTATTTGCCTGTTTATGTTATGGTTTGAAATCACTGTAAGAGCATATCACTGCATCTGGTTTAAAATGACTACATACGTTTTAAATTGTATCATGACATAGTTTTTGTTGGTTTGTTTTGGGTTTTTGAAACCAGCTTTCACTATGTAGTCCAGTCTGGTCCAGAACTCATTGCGGTCCCACTGCCTCAACCTCCTGAGTACTGACATTCAAGCTTTAGATGCTGCTTGTATACAAGTAAAGCAAGGAAGTCAAATGTCTTCTTTCCTGGGAATATTGTAAGAAAAATGTAGTTTCTTTTTGTTTGTTTGTTTGCTTTTGAACACCGTAACTATTCTGAACCCAAAGATTGCATTTGTATTTAATACTTGTTGTTTTCTTTGTTTTGAACACTGTCGCTATTCTGAACCCACCCAAGGGTGGCATTTGTATTTAATCCGTGTTGTTAACTGTGGAGTTCTGAAGGAGTAACTGTGCTTGTATTGTTTTGCTTCTTTTGCTTTTTATGTGAAGTTCCACAGAAACAGACACTTCCAGTTGCTCCCAGGACTCGAACTTCTCAGGAAGAATTGCTAGCAGAAATGGTCCAGGGGCAAAGCAGGGCCCCCAGAATAAGTCCCCCTGTTAAAGAAGAGGAAGCAAAAGGAGATGGTGCAGAAAAACTTCAAGGTGAGAGTTAACCATTTATCACTTGCACTTTATCCATGGGATACTAAGTATTTTCAAATAAGTTTTTGTGGAATGTTAGTTATACTATGGAGAAAGTGATGAAGTGGGTACACAAAGAATGAGATCTTGTAGAGCACTCAATACTTTTCAGAAAATTTAAAAGTTTTATGATGGAAAACTTAATGTTCTCAAAAGTAGAGAGATTGTTAGTGAACTGCCTTGAGTGTATCCCCAGCTAAGGGTCATTAAAGACTTTGCTCAGGGTTAGAGTAGTTCTGTGTTCAATCTTTTTTGTTTAGTTTTATTTATTTAATGAATGTGTAGGTGTGTGGACATGCATGTAAAGGTCAGATTACATCCTGTTGGGTGGTTTTTCTCTTTCCACCCTGTGGGTTCTGGCGCTCCAACTCTAGTTACCTGGTTTGGCACCAAATGCCTTTACCTGCTAAACTATCTCACTAGTGTTTCTTTACATCTATTTGTTGTTCCTACTCCTGTTCCTCCAACTTAAACTCGGAAGTTTTCTTGAAATTGTCCCTCCTGGCATCCTGTCGTGGTCTTTTCCTGTTGTCCTGGTGGCCCTGGTTTACCCTGGTGCCTGACACATTGGAAGCAGTGCTTCCAGCTGGTTGCTGTTTATGTTTATTTGCGCCCTCCCCCCTTTTTCTCACCTCTTCTTTCCACCCCAGCTTCTGCAGGCCAAAGTGCAACTCTGTCATGTACACTGTGTCTCCTCCCTCTGTCCCATCCTTCTTGCCCAGTACTGATGCCATCATTGGATCTTAGGCAGCTGTATTAATGATCTTTTGGATGTGCTTGCTTCTCTGCTTCTTCCATACCTGTTTTCCATTTATACCAGGAGAGACTGAAGTTCCTTGTTTCTTTTATCACCTTTTCTATTAAGATCTGAAGTTAGAATCTATAGGTTTCTCCCCACCCCCTCAAAAGTAAATCTGTTGTGTCGTGGTATTTTTAATTTACTTTTCTCTGATCAGAGAGTCCCACTCCCATCGTACCCTCCTCGCCTTAGGTGTCTGATATGTTAAGAACAGTTTTGTATTCCTTCTGAACTATTCTAAGAATTGTTCCAGGTTCTGTGAAATCTTTTTCCATGCATTACTTATCACTCAATTCTTTTTGTTTCTTCCCTTAGCCCCCATTCAATTCTGGAAAAGTTGAAATGATTTTTAAAGTGTCTAGGTACTGTGCTAACAGAGAAAGCTATTGCTAGAGGTATGTCAAAAGGATTCTGGAACTAGCATCTTAGGAGTTCCTGTTGGCCAAAGATAAAACCATTTCATCTTCATAAGGGTGACAGTTGCCTTAAAATGGGCTCTTTCAAATCCAATCCTAAGCACAAGTCTGCTCCCAAACACACACACACACACACACACACACACCAAAAACAACAACAACAAAAAAAAAACAACAACAACAACAAAAAAACCCAAAGAGAAACTAATTGGTTGGCTGAAGGATACATTTACATTGTTTTAAAAACATGAATAAAATAATTGAGCATTTATATTGTTTTTCCTATAATTTTCACTGGTAACCAAATAATAGTCATTGGTACTGTTTTTTTGTAAATAAATTTCATTGAAACCAGTTGTACCAATTTATGAATGGAAATTCAGGAAATGATTGTTTGGCCTCTTGTACTACTCTGTGAGTTGAGTAGTTGCAGTAGATTGGATTTTTTTGTAGACTAAAAGTGTTTGCCAACTCCTGATGTAAGAAATGAGGGAAGTGGGGCTGGAGAGATGGCTTGGTTCAGAACACTGGCTGCTCTTCCAGAGGACCCAGGTTCAATTCCCAGCACCCACATGGTAGCTCACAACCGTCTGTAACTCCAGTCCCAGGTCTGCCCTCTTCTCACCTCTGCAGGTACTGCTTGGACATGGTGCACATACATGCAGGCAAGACACCCATACACATAAAATAAAAACTCTTAAAAATGTCAAAGAGCAAAGAAGTGAGGAAAGCTTCTGTGCGACAGTCATTTCAGTGAGTGAGTGAGAGCAGTGGGTAGAATTGGAGGAATAGTTAGTGCTGTTGTGTCTGAAGTTTCATGCTTTCTGAGAAGAAACTTAATTCTTGCCAAAGGATTTAAACCAAGTCATCAAACCTCTAGTCCCATAATCAACCTAGAAGGTACAGAGGCCAGAAGAATTTATCAGTTGAGCTTCATGTTGTGTTGGCAACAGGAAAAAACATAGTCAGGAAATAGTATATAGTTCATATGACCTGAGAATTTATTTGAAAACAACAGAGACAAAATTAAAGCCATAAGGTTTAGAGATGCACACTATTGTGTAAAACCAGAGAACCTGATTAGATGAAGCGCATAAACCAGCTGGTGGTGAGGTGTTTTTTGGGCTTATGTTCGTTTTTTGAGTTTGTGTGTGTGTGTGTGTGTGTGTGTGTGTGTGTGTGTGTGTGTGTGTTTGGTCTGCGTATTCATGCACAGGAGGACTGCCAATACAGTCCATCAGAAGTTCTCTAAGAAGAGGGTCTGTTGCTGAACTGAACCTCACTGTTTGAGCTATGCTGGCTGACCAGGGAACTTCTTCACCTTTTCCCAGCTCTTGGGCTACAGGCAGGCATACCCTTTCCAAGCTTTTCTGTGGGTCCTGGGGGTCAGAACTGAGTTTCTCATGCTCACATAGAAGGTGCTCTTACCAACCAAACCATCTCTTCAGCCCCAAATGTCTGTCTTTACCTCGTGTTTCCAGTTGAAAGTTCCAGTTGAAATGGTGTCAGATAGTACGAGCGAGGGCTTTTGTAAGCAGGGAGGCACATCACACAAACCCACTGTTTTCTGTGCTCACTGTTGACAGTTTCAGCTGACAGGTTTGGGGGATCTAAATATCTCCATGGGTTTGCATGAGTTATTGACAGCATAGTCTCATCTCCTTGGCCTCTTTCTACTCACCTGCTCATCTCCCTGTATGTGGGCGTTTTCTCTTTTTGTCTTGGGTCAGTCTGTCACCATAGTTTATTATACTTTTTTTTTTTCAGATTTATACATTCTTTTTTGATGTCTCTGTTTTATATATCATTGATTTCTGTTCCAAAAATATCCTCCCATATTTTTTCTAAGTTATTTTAGCCCTTATTTTCCAATGTAAGCTTTAAACTGTATTTTTCTCGTGAGTGCCACTTTTACTGTGTATTCTTTCATTATCAGAGTGCTTTTAATTTCTGTTTAAGTTCTCATCTTTCACAGATGAGTTTTTTGCAAGTGCTTTCGAAATACAATATTGGAAGACATTTGGTCCTCCAATATGGTATAGATATTACATATTCTTTGAAAATTGTTAACAGTATTCTTGTTTGGTATACAGTTGTCTTTTATATATCTTCAAAGAAAGTAAGCGCTAATATTTCTCTGCACATTTTTTGCTTTGGTTCCATGACCTTGTATACCAACAGATGCCTGCCCCCGCCTTCTGTTTTTGGTTGTTTGTTTGTTTTGTTTTTGTTTTTCAAGACCGGGTTTCTCTGTGTAGCCCTGGCTGTCCTGGAACTCACTCTGTAGACCAGGCTGGCCTTGAACTCGGAAAGCTGCCTGCCTCTGGCTCCTGAGGTTGGAAGTAAAGGTGTGTCCACCGTGCCGACTTCATCTTAAAGTCAGTGTTGTCGGATGGCGATAGAGCCTTTGTTTAGAATTGGCCCTGCACTTGTTTCCATGCTTTCATCTTCAGACTTCCTTCTTTTTCCTCCCCTCTGAAAATAAACCATTTTTTAAGAATGGCGTGTGTGTGTGTGTGTGTGTGTGTGTGTGTGTAAGAACAGTTTGTGGGAGTTGGTTCTTTCTACTATGTACCCACATAGTGAATTAAATTGGGGGATTAACTCATGTTTTCAGGCTTAGTGGCAAGTGCCTTCACCTGCTGAATGAACCATCTCAACAGCCTTCAGTTTCCTTTCTCTGTGCTTCCTGTGTAAATGCCTCTTAAATATCATAAAGTGTCATTTAAAAAGATAATTCATCTTATAGCTGAGGATGATACTAAACTTCTGATCCTCTGGCTTCTGCCTCCTTTAGATTAGTGGTTCTCAACCTGTGCATCAAAACCCCTTTGATAGCTTGCATATCAGATATTTATATCACAATTCATAATAGTAACAATTACAGTTATGAAGTAGCAACGAAATAATTTTGTGGTTGGAGGTCACCACAACATGAGGAAGTATATTAAAGGGTTGCAACATTAGGAAGGTTGAGAATCACTGCTTTAGAACAAGTCAATTACAGGTAAATTTCTGAAGAGAGGGATCTCTTGGAACTGGAGTGACAGATGGTTGTGAGTTGCCATGTGGGTACTAGGAGTTGAACCCAGATACTCTTGAAGAGCAGGCAGTACTCTTGACCTCTGAACTGTCTCTCCAGCCCCGTTTGTTTGTTTGTTTGCTTGCTTGCCTGCTTTGAGACAGGGTTTCATGTATCTCAGGCTGGCCTCTACCTCACTATGTAGCAGAGGATGACCTTGAACCAGGAATCCTCCTGGTTACACCTCCTGAGTGCTTGGATTGCAGATATATGCCACCATGCCCAGTTTTATGCTATGGTTGGGTATGGAACCCAGGGCCTTCAGGATGCTGGGAAAGTGCTCCACTAGCTGAACTCCATTCTGAGCCTCTTGTGCAGTACTTTGGCTACATATCCAAATCTAGTTTAACAAGTTACTGACAGCACATAAACATGTGTAGGTCCATTGTCTTCTGGTCTCCATTGTTGTTAATTATCTGTCGTTCCTTCATAGGTGATCTGTCCTCCCTCACTGGCTGCTTCCAAGGTCTTTTCTTTGTCTTTGTTCTGTAGTTTTACTACACTGTGTTTAGGCATGGATTTCCCTTTACTTTGCCTGTTTGGTATATTTCATATTCATATTTTTAAGTAAAGTATTTTATAATACAAAATATGTGTTAACCAGAGAAATTTTAGAAAAACAAATGAATACCTGCTAATACATAAAAAATAGTCAAATAATGTAGAAACTTTTAAAACAAAGCAACATTCTTACTATGAATTCTGTACATTACTTCCTCTCCCCAGAAGTTGTCACCTTTAAATATTTCTGTTTAATGACTTTGAGACAGGTCTCATAACATAGGCTGGCCTTGAACTTTTTCAATATGTAGCTGAGAATGACTCTGAGATTGTCATTATCTTACCTCCAGAGTAGTGGGATTATAGGCATGTGTCATTACATCCTACTGTGTCTGAAATGGGTTTATTCTACCATGTTTTCATTTACCAATTAGAGGTGATATCATTGATTTCTTGCTATAACATTATCCTGTTGAGAAATTCGTATACTAAGACCACTGTTGTATTCTCGGCTATGTTTGCAATTTTAAGCATTATGTCTAAATGCCTATTTTTGTCTGATGTTTTATAGTTCAGTATATTTGATTTCCATGCATTTGACATATTTTTTTTTAATTGACATTTTAGCTGAACATGGTGCCCTACATGTGTACTTCGAACTTTTTTTTTATTTTTTAAAGAAATCTTTGTTTTTTGAGACAGGGTTTCTCTGTGTAGTTTTGGTTCCTGTCCTGGATCTCCTCTGTAGACCAGGCTGGCCTTGAACTCACAGAGATCCACCTGCCTTTCTCCCCCCCCCCCCCCCCCCCCAGTGCTGGGATTAAAGACGTGTGCCACCACTGCCCAGCCAACTCCTAACTCTTTAGAGACTTGGGCAGAAGGATCATAACAAGTTCTAGGCCAGACTGGGCTACATAATAAGACACTTTCTCAAAAAGTACGAGATGGACACTTAAGCCCTCCTTTAATTCTTTTATCTTCTTGACCACCATCTGAGTTGTATTTATTTTTACAGGGGTTGATGATACTTACATTTTGTTCTGTTTTCCTGAGTAAGACTACTTGATTTGTAAATTCCTTCTAAATGTAAAGAACCTATAAGTAGCACTTTACATCATTAAGGCTACATAAATAGTATGTGGTGACTTGGGAGCTGGAGGCAGAAGGATCTGAAATTCAAGATCATCCTCAGGTTTGATGCCAGCCTAGTGTATCCCAGATCCTGTCTCCAAAACAACAAAATTATTCATGGAAGTACCCATTACAAAGGCAAATAGGCATTTTATTTCTTGGCAGATTTTTAGGGATGCCCTAAGAGTCAGCGAGGAAGCCAACCAGCTAGCTTTCTTTCTTTCTTTCTTTTTTTTTTTTTTTTAAAGATTTATTTATTTATTATGTATACAGAAGAGGGTGCCAGATCTCATTACAGATGGTTGTCAGCCACCATGTGGGTGCTGGGAATTGAACTCAGGACCTTTGGAAAAGCAGTCGGTGCTCTTAACCTCTGAGCCATCTCTCCAGCCCTAGCTTGCTTTCTTGCTTTTCTTTCTTGGAGGTTTATGTGTGTATCGGATCCTATATGCATGGATGAGCACGTCATGCACTTAGGGTTCATCCAGAGTCTAGAAGTTGGCATTGGGTCTTCTCACACTGGAGTCACAGGCCATTATGAGCGGCCTGATGTTGGTGCTGGGAACTGATCTCTGGTTTTTTGCAAGAGCAGATAGTGCTGCATGTGGTGGCATGCACCTTTAATTCCAGCACTGGGGAGGCAGAGGCAGGCGGATCTGTGAGTTCAGGTCCAGACAGGTCTACAGAGTTCCAGGACAGCTAGGGCCATAGAGAGAGACTGTCTCAAAATAAACAGATAGATAAATACCAGCAGTGAATGCTCTTAACTGCAGAACCATTTCTCAAGCCCTTTCCTAGAGGGTTGGGGTTTGTTTTTTAGATATGTGTATGTATATGAATGTTTTGGCTGCATGTATGTATGTATACCACATGCATGCTTGGTACTTGTGGAGGTCAGAAGAGTGTCAGGTCTCCAGGGACTGGAGTTTCATGATCTCTAGCCCATGAGCAGCAAGTGCTCTTAACTGCTGAGCCATCTCTCTTGTCCTCGACTCCTACTCCCAGGGTTCTTAAAAACCGTTTTCCCCTTGTTCTTACATACCTTTTGTTTACCTGGTTTCTTCTTTTGGGTTGCCTACTTATTGCACAGTCTCCCTCTTCCCTAGGCTGCTCTGGCTGGAGTGGTCCTGCCTCATCTGGCAAATGAGCTGGGGTTACAGGCTATGCCCCTGTTCTTAGCTAATTCTTGGAAGTTTATTCTCCCTCAGAAAGTTTTAATTTGCTTGTTTGTTTGTTTCCTGTGCTGTTAGTGTCTAAAATTTGACTGTGACAGGCCTCAATGCTAAATAGTCACGTTAGTCACTTTGGGGATGGGTATTCTGTATATCTTTTTATTTGAAAATCTGTGCTCTTCCAGGAGAGGGTGAAATAGTTTTGAAAATTTTACTCTTATCACTTTTATTCTCTGTCAAGTGGCTTTCCTTTCCTTGGATTTTGTTTTTGAGACAAATTTTCACTGTCTAGCTCAGAATGGAATTGAAGTAGCTGTGTAGCGTTGGCTGAACTTAAGTTTGACAGTCTTCATACTTGGATCAGCCTTCTGAATGCTGAGATTACAGGTGTGCATCACCATGTCCATTTGCTGTTTTTACTTGTCTTGTTCTACTCTCCAAAATATTTCCTTACAGGTGTCCTTGATTTATGATTGCGTTACTCTCAATCAAGCCACTGAAGGTGTAAAATGGCATTAAGTTGAGAATTCATTTAAAATACCTCATCTGCCTTCGTAGCTTAGTAGCATCTTGTACTGTGGAGTATCAGTTGTTGACTCTTGTGCATGCCTTTAATCCCAGCACTGGGGAGGCAGAGGCAGGTGGGATCTCTGTGAGTTCAAGGCCAGCCAGAGGTAGGATTGTGTGCCTCACTCCCCTCTCCATGCTAGGATTTGGTCTGGCTTGGGCTTGGTTCTCAACTACTGTAGGAATGTAATTGGTTACTTTATGATGTTTGCACTGATAGGCACATCTTGCCAGGCATTGGTTATTGTTGTAGTTCCCAGTGCTTGCTTTTCTCCTTTGGTAGCTTACATGCTATGAAAGCTAGCCAGTAGGGATGAAACTTCCAATTGTGAACCAATTTGATTTTATCATGTCCTTTGACTCAAGAATGTGATGTCTTCAGCTGTAGGGTCTTACTATCAAGTTCTGGACAATAGCCTGTAATGTTTGGAGATCTTTGGGACCCCATTGGCCAGTTAATTCCAAAAGAAGTAACTCATTCTTAGCACCAGGTTTTATTCGTTAGTCTCTGATGTTGAATAGGGTCATTGTTGCTTTCTTATGGAGTGACTCCATTTTAACTCTGAGTTAGGAAACATTTATGGTGATAGAGTTCCATGTGTCTTTTGAAAGGTTCTTAGTGTTATCTCTCCCATACTTACTCTACCTTACCATCTGCTCCTTTATCACACATTAATCTTTCCTGTTCCATTATTTCCTTTTAACCCTTTATAGTAGTGCATTCTATGTCTTCTCCCTTTAAAGTTCCTCTCCATGGCTCCTTAGTAATTTCCTGACCTATATGGGTATTCAAAATGAAACACACACATCTGAAGACTCAAAGCTAATGTCCACAGATGGAAGGAAACTTGGTATTTGAATTTCTAGGTCTGGGATACCTCACTCCAAAGGATTGTTTCCAGCTTTAAAAGATTATTCATGTAAATCATTTGGAAAACTTAAATCCCAGTAAGATAGCAATTGTCCTCAAGTCAATAAATAATTTCAACTCAGTTTCCATTGAAACCCCCTGCTTTCTTTTTTTTTTTTTTTAAATTAACCACCTGACCCTAAAATTCATAATGGAAATAGGATCTAGAGGAATCAAAACTATTGAAAAAGAATAATGTTGGGGGGTGTATGCTCTGTTTCTGGATTTGAAAACAATACAAAATTCAAAATGATCATGACTGATGTAAAGTTAAGCATACACTGAGAGGCAATACCAAAGTCCAGGTAGCTATACATTCCTGATCAGTTGACTGATTTTTTTTTTTTGTTTTGTTTTTTAAGCAAGGGCAATAAAATAATTCAATAAAGAAAGAATAGTCTTTAACAAGTATTAGTGGGCCATCTGGGTATCTGTAAGAAAAATAGTGACGTTGGGGTCTTTCCAAATATACAAAAAGTAACTCAGAATGAATCAAAAGACCTGCATTATGAAGATCATTATAAGCCTCTTAAGCAAAAAAGTAAGTATAAATACTCAACCTTGGATTAAGGAGTAGTTCCTTAGAATACCAAAGCATAAGCAGCAAAAGAAGAAATAAATTGGACCACACAATAAAAACTTGTTTCAAAGGAAAAAAGTTAAAAGTACCCAAAAATGAGAGAAAATACTTGAGAATATTATATCAAATCCAAGGCAAAAGGTTATTTTTCTGTTTTAAAATTTACACCATTTTGATTGATTTTCTTTTTTAAGTGGTTCCGAGGAGTGAGTCTAGGTCTTCTACACTAGGCAGATGCTCCATACTAAGCTGCATCACTCTCTCCATCATGTTCTGATAGTATGCAGGTGAAGTTCGTTATTGGGTACATTCGAAGACTTGTCTGTGATCGTGAGTCTAGTTACCTTCCCGTCCTCTCCCTACAAAGAGGACGCTAATACAGTGCTCTCATCTACTGCTGAGAGGAAATGGAATTTAAGATAAAGCAACTCAAAGTAATCCGAAGCTCCAAAATTACAGTTAATGGACAACAGGGTGAACCTACTTGCTTAGTTTATGAAGTAGCTCTTCAGGATTCCTAACACATGAAGTAAATAATAGAAAGTTCTTTGGGTATCATGTGTCTCTGCTCAGCCAATCAGAATTCAGGACTATTTGTATGTAATAATAGAGTTTCTTTGCAGAGGAGCTGATAAGTAGGTAGGACTTAAAGGACACAGCAGTGGTTCCAGTGCTCTTAATTGTCGAAGAGAAAAGTGGTCTGGTGTGCTTAACTTTTCACAGTATGAATTCTTACTCTAGAATTGTATCAGCTTATTTTTTCGTTTATAAGTTTTAAAGTAGTTATTAGCACTTCTAAAGGGAACATTATTGGTGATTGCTTTTACTTTTGATGAAATTTAATGGGATGTGAAAATGCCAGGAATTTTATGAAAATGTCTTCAAGATTTTTATCACCATCTTTACCGGTTTTCCTCTCACCGGAGCCGGCTGACCTAGGCTCTCTGACAAGTGATTCCTGTTCACTAAATGAGCTGGACAATATTTCCCACCTTTTGAGGAAAATAGCAACCGACATCAATGAGATTAAAGGGATGAAAGCAGCTATTTTGACAGTAGAAGCAAATCTTTTTGATTTGAATGTTAGAGTGTCCCAGAATGAAGCCAAAATTTCATCTTTAGCGGTTAAAATGAGTGAATATTCAGCATCAACATCTGAATGCAACAGACAGTTGGAAGATTTTCAAGAGAGAGTAGAGTCTGAATCACAGTCAAAGGCTACTGATGTAAAAATAATGGGCTTTCTAACAAATACTGAGAAAGGTAAATTTTATGTTTTAGCTGCTGATCCTTTGATATTTCCACAATAGCTCTGGTATAGAAGCAGTATGGCATAGAGAACGAAGTTGAAATTTTCGTTGGTTGGAACGCTGTATAATTTAACTTGGAAGTCTATGATGTATTGTATCAAACTTCAGCCGAGTTCTCTAATACGTTTTGTTGCTGTCTTGAGGTGCTGGGCTACTGAACGTAGTAGTGCCTTGCACATGCTAGGCTAGGCAAGAACTCAACCAGGAATCCCCTTAAAACTGTTTCTGGGAGCCAGCTGTGTTGGCACGCCTTTAATCCCAACACTAGGAGGTAGACACACGTAGATGTCTTCAGTCCAAGGAATAAGTTCCAGGCCAGCCAGGCCTTACATAGTGAGACCCTGTCTCAAGAAAAGGAGGGGAGTGTCTGGTTTGGGCTGAGTTACCCTTGATGGTGTCAAGTTTATGATCCTCCTACCTCAGACTCCAAGTGTCAGTGGTTCCTGGCTTAAGGTGATAATTTCAAAAGATGTATGGGCTTCATGATAAAGTAAAACTGGAGAGCCGGGCAGTGGTGGCACACGCCTTTAATCCCAGCACTCGGGAGGCAGAGCCAGGAGGATCTCTGTGAGTTCAAGGCCAGCCTGGGCTATAGAGTGAGTTCCAGGAAAGACTCTAAAGCTACACAGAGTCTCAAAAAAAAAAAAAAACTTGAGAGGAAATGATTCTCTTCAGGTATTTTTGTTGTCTTATTTGCTATAAAACTGTTTAATTTCATTACTGGTTCTGTAACCTATAACATGTTAGTAGGTTGTCCAACAGGAGTACAACTTAAGCAAATGATCTATGACCTAAAGTCTCTTCTCCATGATTGTTTGTGCCATAGTAATTTTCAAAGGCATCTACACTCTTTTGCACACAATACCTTAATAAAAAACAGTTGGTAAAATGTTAACTTGAGTATACCTTTTAAAACTTAAAAGTGTGTTACAGTGATGTACTTGACAAAGTCTTGCTGACATTTTATTTGCTTTGTATAAGCAAAGCCTATCTTTGTGGAGCGACACCTACTGGATGCACTAAAAACTAGCATGCAGCTGACTTACTGATGATTTCAGTATTTGAACCCATACCAATTTCATCTCCACATACTGTAGTGTGGTGCTTTTATTCTAAATTAGAAATCAGGTACTAAGTACATGTGATTAAGCATAGTGGGAGTTACAGTTAGAGTGAAGAATGACATCCCTTGTTATAATTCAACTAGTTGGGGAGGATAGACAGAATCAGTTCATTGGACTTTGTTTTTCAGTACAGAAAATAAAATATTAGTATGGGAGCTGAGAGATGGCGCTGTGGTTTAGAGCACTAGCTGCTTTTCCAGAGGACCTGGCTTCAATTCCCAGCAACTACCTTGGCAGCTCACAATTCTCTGTAGCTCCAGTTCCAGGGGATTTGACACCTTTTTCTGGCCTCTATGGGTACCAGGCACACATGCAGTGAACATACATACATTGATGCAAACACTTATACCTACAAAATAAAAATAAATGTTAAATTTAGTATGTGAATGTGAGGGCTCTATGACTGTGACATCTGTCACCATTGGTAACTAGGGTTGACTCAGCTCATCTGGCTGGCTAGGCAGGGATACCTTTCCTTACTGCTCCATTTTGCATTCCTCCCAAAGCTGCATACTCAGTGGAAGAGAATGACCTTCCCTACTAGAGACCACCTGCTACAACCCTCCAAATAAGAGCTCAAGAATATTAATATGAATTAGTATTAAAAATGTAATATTATAAATGAATGTTAAGAGTTACTTTAGGAAGAAGTACTTTATCTGATCAACTTAAAGAAAAATAGATGTATAAATATAAAATTTACTTCAGTGGTTTTCAACCTGTGGGTCACAACACCCTTGGGTCAGATGGCCCTTTCCCAGGGATCATCAGAAAACACAGATATTTACATTACAATTCATAACAGTGGCAAAATTACAGTTACGAAGTAGCAACAAAAATAATTTTATGGTTGGGGGTCACCACAACATGAGGGATGGTATTAAAGGGTTGCAGCATTAGGAAGGTTGAGAATGACTGAATTATATTCAGACAGCATCACTTGGTGACAGGGACAGTCTCCTTAGGTGATGGCATCATTGGGCAGAGTCTACTTTCAGAAGCCGGTCACTACCACATTACAAAGAGATGCTTGTGGAGCCACTGTTGAGCAGCTGAGCATTCTTATGAAGCTCATTAACAGTCTCATGTGCAGCCAGCGGAGGATCTGGATTGCAGAATTCATTTTGCATCTCTCCATGCCATTTTGTCTTTTAAGATTTTTATCACAGGGTAATTGTGGAATATATCTTGATTTTGGTTTAAGTTCCCACATGTTCTGCTATTTTCAAAGATGACGAGGTCATGGGGAAGGGGAAGCAGTGTGGGGTAAGTAATAAAGAGAAGAGTTCCAGAAACAGACTTCCCATGCCTGGTGTGGAGTTGATTGTCACCCTGTGGCCACAGATGGTTAACTCCTGTTTATTTCACCCTTTCGGTTTTTGCCATATTTTCTTCAATCCAAGAAGACTTAGCCACCCCACATATGGAACCAAGAGGAACTTCATTACCATTTTTGGTTTAACCCAAGAACAGCTTTTTGTTTAACAGAGATATCCTTGAAGACTGTTACTTATTAGCAAATTGTGTTGTAGGAGCTCTATTTTAAGACTTCCAAATGAATTCAAAGATTAATTTCTGAGAAATAAATGTTGATATTTGTGTTAAGCTTAGTGAAGTTTTAAAACTTATATTCTAGGCACTCAACAGAGGCAGTTATTATCCCGACTGCAAATTGACCCAGTAATGGTAGAGACAATGGAGATGAGTCCAGGTGGGTAATGTTTACATTTGCATTGTAATGTGCCAGTTTGCTGTTGCCATTCCCATTCCTTACACCTCACTCAGTGTAGCATGTGTCTCTTAGATCCTGCCCTAAGACAACACAGTTAGATGGGTGAAAGTTCTTTAGGGCCAGGATGTAAGATCTGCATTTCCTTCATATGTGGTGTTTTTGCCTCATTCATAAGCTTTCTCTCCCCGTGCCTTGCCTTCTCAACCCTTAGCTGCTCACTTTCCTGCCGTGACAGCAGCTCGAGTCCCCAGTCCATCTTCTCCCCTGTGCTGCTCATTCTCGCTGTCTGGGCAGCTCGAGTCCCTAGCTCTCACCTTCTCCCACCTTTGCTGTTTTTCCAGAGCTGATTCAGCACCCCCTCAGCGACAGTTCAACTTACCCAGTGTGCTGACGTCACTGTACAGTCTCCTTCTCAGGGACCACTAACCACTTGTCTAAAACTTCTGACAAGCAAGTCGACTCACCCCGATGCACACTCTGCGGGCTGCTTCAGGATGGAGTGCGGTCCTTATTTTTATCTGTGGTTTTGGTTTCCTAATCCCTGCCAGGTCCACGTTCAGTGCTTAATAAATGCAGGGAATAGTTGGATACCTGGAACCTTTTCTTTTTGACAGAGTTGGATTATGTGGCCCAACTGACTCCAGCTCGCAGTCCTGCTTTCATGTTCAAGTGCTGGGATTACTTGCGCCACCATGCCTAACACTTGTTTTCTTGTGTTTCCCCGGGAAGCCGCCCTTGGTTGGAAGTCCTGGTCCTTGATTCCTTTCTCTGCTTGCCGCTTCCTAAATCATCTTCCCCTCTCAGAACTCCACAGTCATTGTTTCCCTAGTTCTGTACGTCTTAACAGGTGCTTTTGCTCTCAAAGGTTGGCCTCTGTCTAGACTTGAGGTTCTCCCCATCTGAACCGGATGTCGCTCTCCTCCTCGCCTTAACCCTGCTTCTCCTGCCTTCTGCCTGTTGAGTGCTGAGATGCCTGACCCAGCAGCCCTGCATACAGTTTCCACAAAGGAGTCTTGGGTTAAGTGTAGTGGCCAAAGTCTGTGCATTGTTGGACCCACTTCGTCAGCTCTTGTGCAGCCCCCGCCCCTTTTTTCCTTGTTTACCTTCATTGCACAGCTCAGCTTGAAGTATTAGGTAGTTCTGTGAGGCTTGTGAGTGAGAACAGTCTTGATTCTGTCAAATTCTTCATGTTCTGTTGAGTTTCTTTTTAACATTTTGTTTTGTTTCATATGTGTCATACTTTGTTATTTCTTTGAGGCTGTTAAAAGTTGGTTTTGACAGTTTTCTTTTCCTTCCTTGGTTTTGTTTATCTAAGTTGTTGCTTTTGACTTTCATGATAGAGGTTTTCCACATGCAGTTCTTTGATTATCTAATTAAAAAGAGAATCAGTAAAAAGTTGATTGATATTCTGGATTTTTGAGTTGGGGCGTATGTGTTTGGACTTTGTTTTTGAATATGGATCCTGTGTGGAGAATGACTTGTCATGTTGATTTAATCTGGGGGTACCCTGATTATTAATAGCACTTAAGCCTTCTTAGTCTGGTCAGTTTTACCAATAAAGGTCTTCTAAATAATAACCTGATTGTCAGAGTTCAGATAGCTCAGTCAGTAGAGGAGGACCATGGAAAAACCTTAATATTAATTATTATATAGTGTTTACTTAATTCCTCTCCCTGTTTCTCTATGGACTTCCTGGAGCATGGCTGGCATTTCTGGAATTTATTGGGAGTCTAAAGTCCCACCTTTGCCAAGGGAGGAGATGTATAAAATGGGTTAGGGTTTTCAGGAAAGCTGCCTTCTAAACAGTCTTTCAGTGTTCATTCTTGCTCTTTTGTTGTGTACCTTTCTGTCAGATAGCTCATCCCTGCCTCTGCAGCAGAGATGGGCAAGAGGGCACTCTAAAGTCTTCACTGTAGTGGTAGGCTGGCTGTGTGAGGTTGCAAACAAACTAGGTGCATGGACTGAGGTTCTAGGAAAGGCTCGTTGCTTCCTTCTGAAGTGAGCCTCTAGCCTGCCTCTCTTCCGCCCTTCCCAAGGTCCTCTTTGTGGCTGGTTCTCAGTCTTTGGAGAACTTGGTGTTCTACATTAGATAGCTTTATTACTGTCTTAGAATCAGTTTCCACTCCTGCTTTTTTACTTTGAAAATATGCTTGTTCATTTGCAACTATTTTCTTTATGGGTATATACCTTTTTGTTTAAAAAGCAAAACCCTTGATCACCATTTTTGTGAGGCTTCAGAAAGGGCTAGAAAGTAAATGCTTGAGCTCAGCCCAGGTCTCTACCCAGACAGACTGTTACCCTCCTCTCTGCAGGGGTTCATTGTCACCTAGTGCCTGTACTGAGCTGAGGTGGGCAGTGCATGGATGTATAGAGTAGAGACATCTAGGTTCTTTTTCCATTTGTGTATGTGTGGCGTGCATGTATGTATGCATGTTTACATACATATGGGTTCATATGAGTGTATGTCCATGTGCATGTGGAGGCTTAAGGCTGATGTTAGGAATCCTCCATCCATCTTCCATCTTACTCTGAAGCTGAAATGAAGAGGTGGATCACCAGTCCCACCTGATAATTACATGGGTTCTGGGGGATCAAACTACAGTCCTCATCCCTGGCTCAGCACGCACGGTAGCCTCTGAGCAATCTCCCTGGCCTGAAACTGGATTCAGTGCACATTTCCCTGAACTCGGTAGCCTGTGTCCCCTGTGCTCCAGTGTTCCGTCAGCTTCTTATCCTTCTGTTCTCATTGCCTTCCGTTCCCCTTGCTCAGTACAGGGCTAACTACCTGTGTTTTCTTCTCAACATTATTTTTGTGTGTTCTGTGCCCTGCTGAGGTATGAACTGGAAAGGACAGCTATTCCACACAAAGTGCAGAGTGGTAGGAAGGGAATGCAGATTCCTTAGACCAAGTTCTGCTAGCCAGACACTCAGTGAGTCTTTGAAGAGCTTTGGACTGCCTCGGTAACATGGGAGGAAAACTGCCAAATCAGCTTCTTGGTGGAGTGTCCAGTTGATCAGAGTTAAACACTGACCACAACACTGCTGCTCTTCTCTCCAGAGGTCAGAGTGTGAATTTTTACCTCCCTTCTAACTAGGTAGGAACCCCAGCGGATCTCAAACTCAGTAAATCTAAACGTGACGGTTTTCCATTGGCTCCTCTCTCCCTGTGCTTCCGGCTTTGGCCTCCTATCTTCCTTCTGTCCACTTTGCCTTCCCTACTTGTGGTTGCAGTGGTAGCCCTTGGGGGTCCTCCTGGCTGATGGAGTGTGGAGCATGTTTCTTTGTCACGTGAGGGATGAAGGGGAGGATTTTTTCTTTATTTGTTTACTTATTTGAGACCGGGTCTGTCTTTGTAGGCCTGGCTGGCCTGGAACCTACTGTGTAAATTAGGCTAGCCTTGGACTCTCAGATATCCTCCTGCCTCTGCCTCCTGAGTGCTAGGACTAAAGGTCTATATAACCACTCCCAGCATGGGAAGAGAATATTTTAACTTTTTCTAGAAACCTGTTGATCATGTTACCTTCCTGTTTAAGAACCTCTTACTGTTTCCAGACAAAAATCTACAGTGGTGAGGCATGTGATCCATGATTACATTCTTGGTTACCATTCTCCCTCTCCTACCATCACAAACAACTTTTTAGCTACTCTGCATTCCTCACCTTTTCTCAGGGCCTTGGGAAAGCCCCTTCCTTGCTCCATGTGTTTTTCTTTGCCCTATTGGCTCTCTGACTCTCCCTGCTCTGCTCTACTCATTCTTTTAATATTCACTTGACATATTCATTTTCAGCAAGCTTTTCTTTGACCTTTCAGTTGGAGGAGGTGCTTCCCTTGTTTCCACCAACACCTCTTCGTTCCCTTTCTGGGCTTTGCTGTTTAGGATTGTGTGTGTGTCTGATTTTCTTTTCCTCTTTATCTGCGTACTTAGCACAGTCCTTAGTTGCTCAGTAAATAAGCATTCAGTGAATTAATAGCCTGAATTTTGTTCTCTTTTTATTTGTTGGCTTTAGAAGAAGCAATTAGCTTTGGTCATACGATGGCATACTGATAGGTTAGCATGTCCACTTAGAACTCAGTTGTCATATTCTGTGAAGTACTCAGTCTGACATGCTGCAGATGACTTGAGCTTGTGGCTTGCACTGGTTAGTGTGATACACATTCATCTTAAAATTCCCTTTCAAAATAGTTTTCTGTGTACAGCTGGGTTAAGTTAGGCTGACTGAATTCTTATCAGGCAGTGTTCTCTGTAAATATTACTGTGAGGAAGGAATAGAACCTACCTTGGAAAAGTGGTTCAACAGGTTTTGAATCATAACTTTAGGAAACATGAAGATTCTTAAATTCCTTCTAGTTTTGGAAAACAATAGCTTGTCCTTTTACTGTGTACTGTTCCTATCCCAAGAGATATGCTATGGGAAGGCCTTTTTCTGCTGTAGGCAGAGGGCATCATTTGTAATATGCCATGTGAGGGAAGGGCTGTCTGAGTTCTTTGAAAAGATGTTTGCAGTAAGATTTACATTCTTGTTCCTGAGTAGAAATTAGTTGTGATTTTCTTTCAAAGTAATTGTGATAATATAAAAGATTGACGTTCTTCTCACATGTATGATTTTGAGAATAAAAGTTCTATTCAGAAGTAAATATTTATGGCCAATTTTTTTGGCTCAGATTACTATGACATGGAATCCATGGTCCATGCAGACACAAGATCATTTATTCTGAAGAAGCCAAAGCTGTCTGAGGAAATAGTAGTGACACCAAACCAGGAGTCGGGGATGAAGACTGCAGATGCCCTTCGGGTACTTTCAGGACACCTTATGCAGACACGGTAGATGGTTTCTTTTTCTTGTGTAGCTACTTTATGTGATTAGATAGTGCAGGTCAACTGTTAGTTCCCAGCTTCCCTGTTCCTGTAGCTCCCACTAGATGGTGCTTTTATTGATTCACTGGCTAGGCCATGAATTCAGTTTTCACAAATTTGTTCATCTTTCTTGTTCAGAAATCCATTAAATAGAAATAAAAACTCAGAGTATAATTTAACTCCATTGATAAAGGTTTTAGTGTTCTGTTTTGTTTTTAAATGTAAACCCAGGGAATCAAACTTCCAAAGCTGGGTAACCGAAATCAGGAAGTCCTGCAGGTATTACTAGCTAAGGCTTGTGTGGTTCCTTCCTAAGAAAGCGGAGTGTTCAGTAAAGAAACATGTGTACAGATGACAAAATCAGTATAAAAGTAAAGCTGATGGCCAAG
This sequence comes from Peromyscus eremicus, assembly GCF_949786415.1. Taxonomy (NCBI): domain Eukaryota; kingdom Metazoa; phylum Chordata; class Mammalia; order Rodentia; family Cricetidae; genus Peromyscus; species Peromyscus eremicus. The sequence goes on from NC_081430.1 coordinate 46,877,405, forward strand.
ATGCTTGGAGCATCTATGCTACTTGTTCTTTGGCTTGGTTTGGTTTGGTTTCTGGTTTATTTCCATATTGACCCTATAAGGATCAAATGGACAATGGAGTCAAAGTTGAGAGGATATTGTCATTATTAGTGAGTACAGGCTAAAAGGTCACTGGTGTTGCTGCTACAACCTGCCCTTGCGTGTTAGTTAGCAGGATTCTACTTATGCTATAGCAGGAAGTCAGGCTAAGGCTATCTTAATGAACCAGATGCAAAGCAATGGAGGAACAATTCTGCTGAAGAGGACTTTAGGAGGCTCAGCATTTTGTGTTTTGTTTCCCTAATTCTATGGTATTTTTTATCTGTCTGGCAGAGATCTTGTACAACCAGATAAACCTGCAAGTCCCAAGTTTATAGTGACGCTGGATGGTGTCCCCAGCCCCCCAGGATACATGTCAGATCAAGAGGAGGAGATGTGCTTTGATGGAATGAAATTCGTAAACCAAACCGCAGCCTCACACAAGGGACTCAGAGGTCTCCTCCACCCACAGCAGTTGCATTTGATGGACAGGCAGCTTGAGGACCCAGATGGTAGCTTTTCCAACGGTGTGTTGAGAGCTCAGACTTTGCCTTCTCAGCCCACTGTCATGGAGAAGGGAGTCTTGGCCTGTTTCTGTCTTGAGTGAATATTGGTTTGAGGCCTCACTTCATTTCTATTCAGTAGCCTGTTTTCTCCTATTACACACAACCACCGGTTCAGTCTCAAACTCTCCCTGGACTTGTTTCACAGGCGTTCTGTGATGCTCGTGTTAAAATGGAGTCCAGTCATCGTGATCTAAAATACCTCTTTATTGTGATTGCTGAAGGATGGACCATCGTTCTTGATGCATGGGTTGCCTTTTCTTCAGAAACTTACTTTCCCTATGTGCCAGCAACCGTAAACTTGAGAGGAAGATGGGTTTCCATTTTGGTGTTTTTGGCACCATAGTATTATTTCTCTGGAAGGGATTTCTTACCTAATCTGATAGGATGCTTGTTCAGAATATCAGAAGACATTATTATTAGTACTCAGTGAACTCAGTTGAGATGGTGCCATGCTTTTAAGTAGCCATTTGTGTTTTCACCACTTCTTACCTCCCAGATACCAGTGGTAGGTGTGGCACCATCAATCCTTTTTTTCTTTTAGACTTATTTTCCATGAGTATTTTGCCTGCATGTATGAAAGTGCAGCAGCACATGCATACCTGGTACTGTGTCAGATCCCCTGGAAATAGTTACACACAGCTGTGAGTTGCCACATGGGTGCTGGGAACTGAACCTGAGTCCTCTGCAAGAGCAGCCAGTGCTCTTAGCCACTGAGACATCTCTCCATCCCCCCACCAATACTTGTCCTTCCTTATTTAGATGCACTTCTTAAGTAATTTAATTAATTACTAAATCTTAAACAGATTCAAGGAGAAGAAAACCAGTAAATTTCCAAGTGTTTACTAAATAAAAAAAAAATTTTTTTTTTTGGCAGGGACATAAAAATACATTGATACTTTTTCTTCAGCCACTAAAAATATAGTAAACTAGAACAGATTATGAGTCCATAAGTGAGAAACACTTTTGAGGGGCTTTTCCTGCTGTGAGTCAGTGTCATGTGTGTGTGTGTGTGTGTGTGTGTGTGTGTGTGTGTGTGTGTGTGTAGTCTTGGTTTGTTGATGGGGTTGCAAGTGTGACCCTAAGTAAAGCAAAATTTCCACAGTAAAAACTGCAGTAGACAGTGCACAGTTTTGACCCTGCATGCTGTGTTTCAAATCGGAAAGTTCATTGTGAAACTGCTTAGTTGTCAGTTTGATAGCTTAACCCTCGGCTCTTTTAGGACCCAGTTTCCTTTACAGGTGAGTTTCCGTGATGGTATTTGGGATGTCGGTAGCCATGTCAGTAACATGCTAGTCACAGGTACGCCTGTCTTGTGTGAATGCCATGACCATCATGGAGACAGCGGGGATGAGGAGAGCACAGTTACTGCATGGGGGGTGAAACACTGTAGCAGCAAGAACATGCTGTTGTAGAAGAGATTCCTACAGGACCTAGAAGCTCTGGTCTTCACCTAATGCAAGCAAGGAGTGGAGATTTTTGTCTTTGGGTTGGTATTTTGGTGGTGTTTGAAGGTGCTAACCAACCGCACCATCTATTTCAGGACACCTCCGCTGCCCATCACCTGGCAGCACTTTACAGCTTTCCATACGAAGGGAGTTTGCCTCTGAAAATTAGTCACATATGAAGTAGAATGTCAGTATAGGAAAACCAGAGCATGACGTCTGTATATTGCTTTACATTTTCTTCACTAAGAGGAAGCTCCTTGTAACATAATTTTAAAAACTATTCTTTTTGAGTTGCTGCTTCACTTTTCTGGCTGCACTGCTCTTTCAGAGCTAGTCTTTCTCTTGTTTGAGGTCTTCATGTGTATGCCACAGTCTTGTATGTAGAGCAGTGCGTGGCACTTTCCTCTAGGGATAGGACAAAGATCATCAAAAAGTGAGTGAGCTTCCCCCTTCCCAAGCTGGTAGGTTTTCTTTAGAAATTTTCAAAGAACATTTATATACTAAGTCTAAAATAAATGACTTTCTATTTTTATTATTTTGCTGTATAAGTGATCAAGTCCAGGGCCTTGTGGATGCTGAATAAGCATTCACTGCAGGGCTGACCTCCCAGTCCTGCTCCTTTCAAAGTAGCATAGGAATCTGTATCAGAAATAGCATAACAATTAGTGAGGCTCCTGTCTGCACATGACACTGCTGTGTTCGCATGTAGGGAGAACAGAAGTTGGGTCACTAGAGCAGAAGTGTTGCCTCCTTTGTATCATCATCTGATTCTGAGCAAAATGACTTTCAGAGAAGTTAGAGTTTGCTAAGGTGTCTAAATGAACTGCTACCACGCAGAGCCAGATATCCCCTACCAGAGCTTGGCACCACTGCTGCAGTATAGCTGAGGTGAGAGTTGGCATCATAAACAATGTGAACAGGTAACATGTAAGATCCAATGATGATATTTTTTGACTGATGTCTCAGATCAAAGGCAGCAGATTATGGCTTTCATGTATAATTTTATTTGGTGCTATAGTTTCATGCAGATGTCTTATGAAAAGTTAAGAGGGTCCATTCTCATGTGCCATAGTAGTTGATACTGTAATTGGACATGACTGAATGCAGAGACAGGGAACTCCTTGAGTGAGGCTTGTTTTCCAGGTCATGGTGCCCCAGTCTGACCAACTTAGCATCTTACCCAATCAGACTTCAGACTTGCTCTGCAGATGACCTCCCTCCCTAACCCCTACCCTAGGCAGTGCTAGTCCGTTTTAGGTAAAGCTGTTTTCTGTTTAGATAGCAAGGAGAGTTCGGTGCCTTTACTCAATACCTCAGCAGTTGGGGATACTGGACAGCAGTTGGGGATACTGGACACTTGTCACTTTGATGGCATACGAAAATTACTCCTATTCCTAGTCAGCTTCTATTTTCAGCGTCAGTGGGTTTTGTTCTGTTCTGGTTTGGTTTGGTTTGGTTTTGGTTTTTGTTATTGTTGTTGGGTTTTTTGTTTTTGTTTTTTGACATCCTTCACTTCTATATTTTTCTGAGTGAGACTGAAATGTAGACTTTGGTGAAAACTGGAGCTGTACCTGCAGAGTCCCTGTGTTCTTGAGGTTTTAGTATGACAACTCTGGTCTCCTTCCTGCTAACCTTAGGTTCCGTTACTAGGATTGTCCGTATCATTTGGGGTTATTTTGTAGGGCCGCAAACGATAACACACAATTTTGAGACTTGGGTTTGGGGCTTATTTATTGAATAAAAACCCTTTACTGAAATTGTAATTAACAAAATGCTCTTAATTCCTCTTTGAAGCTGAGATGACTGACCTGAGTGTGGCACAAAAACCAGAAAAGATTTTGGAGCGCTGCAAGTACTGGCCTGCTTGTAAAAATGGGGATGAGTGTGTATACCATCATCCCATTTCACCTTGCAAGTGAGTAATAATATCAAATGGATATTTTGCATATTAATCTACATCCTGTAACTTTTTCTTTTCCTTTGTAGAGAAGTTTCATAAGTGAACACAATACTTGATAATAACTGTAACCCACCCTAGAGCTCTGTATGTGTACATGTATTAAAAATGGTTTGTTTGGTATGTATGATCCTGAAATGTCTGGGTCCGTTGGGGTTCCTGTACATCACGTGTAACTATACAGTTAGTATATATTTGTTCACAAACATCATCTGTTTTATTTAGGTTGGGAGTAAATTGAGTTATATAAGTAATGAAAAAATATTCTAGATGTGGGTTAGTTTTCCTTACCAACTGGCTGACATAATGCAGGGAATTTTGTGAGATTATTGGGTGGTTTTTTTTTGTTTGTTTGTTTGTTTTGTTTTGTTTTGCTTTTTCAAGACAGGGTTTCTCTGTATAGTTTTGGTGCCTGTCCTGGATCTTGCTTTGTAGACCAGCCTGGCCTCGAACTCACAGAGATCCACCTGGTTCTGCCTCCCAAGTGCTGGGATTAAAGGCGTGCGCCACCACCACCCAGCATGAGATTGTTTTTAGGTGGTGTTTTTTGTTTTGTTGGTCCCATGACTAGACTATGTCCATGTTTTGACTGTAAGTACATGTAGCATCATTACATAAGGACTGTAGGATGAATCTTTTATAGTATAGTGCCTTGCACATAAGATATGCTTACTGTTTTTGAATTTACTTAAGATTTGGGGCTGGAGAGATGGCTCAGCAGTTAAGAGCACTGGCTGCTCTTCCAGAGGACCCAGGTTCAATTCCCAGAACCTACTTGGCAGCTCACACAGCTGTCTGTAATTCTAGTTCCAAGGGATCTGACACCCTTACACAGACATACATGCAGGCAAAACATCAGTGCACATAAAATAAAAATAAATATATTATTTAAAAAGTGAAATTCAGAATTACAAAGTAAGATTTGGATATTCTGTTAAAGTAGAATGACTCAAAACCTCTCTTCTATGATGTCTCGGGTTTCAACATGGTAGAGTTCCTCCAAATTTGAAATACAGTTGTATTTTAGTTTGGTATTTAGCTTCATTTGAAAAAGTACTAATTGCCTCCTCACCACAGAGGATTGAAGCCAGCGCTTCATGTATACTAGGCTTTGCTCTCCACTGAACTATGTTCCTAGTCCATTATTTCTGTGTGTGTGTGTGTGTGTGTGTGTGTGTGTGTGTGTGTGTGTGTGTGTGTGTGTTTGAGTGTGTGAAGAGAGACAGAGTCTGGATACCACATGTGTGCAGGTGCCTCCAGAGGTCAAAAGAGGGCATTGGAAACCCTGGAGCTGGAGGTACAGGCAATAGACATAGCCACTCAGTGTTGGTACTGGGAACTGAACTCAGATCCTCTGGAAGAGCAGGAAGTGCTTGTAACTGCAGAGCTATCTTTCCAGCCATGTATGGTGTTTGTGAAGTCCTTCTACAAAAAAGCTAATAACATTGAGAATGTTAAATATGAATAATAAACTTTTTGTTTTGTAGAGCCTTTCCCAATTGTAAATTTGCTGAAAAATGTTTATTTGTGCATCCAAATTGTAAATATGATGCAAAGTGTACTAAACCAGACTGTCCCTTCACTCACATGAGTAGAAGAATTCCAGTACTGACTTCAAAACCAGGTGAGTGACTTCGTGCACTGTTGTATTTGAGTGAAAAAGTAGAAAATGTTATTTTTCTGGCTCTAAGTGAACTGAAACAACAAAAGAATAGTTTTTAAAATGATTTTAGCATTTAAAGAACAAATCTGCCCTTCTTATAAAACTCTGCCATTTCATCTTGACTGATAGATAAAAGTTGATGTTCTAAATTAAGTCTTACCTCTTTACCAATACCAGCAGACTGTATTAAAAACTGACATTGCCACATAGATGTGACCATTCTTCATTCTGCTTCTTGTCAGTAGTCCCATCCCCAGCACCATCTTCTAATGGGCAGCTCTGCCGATACTTCCCAGCTTGTAAGAAAATGGAATGTCCCTTCTACCACCCAAAAGTAAGGAATTTTACTTTCCAAAACAGGTGTTAGTGGTAATCTCTCATTCTCAAGTTTGGGTTTCTCGTGTGTGTACATTGTACTTTTATTTATGTGTATATGTGGGTTTGTGCACATGTTAGCAGGTTATGACTGCTTAGATATTGTGTCAGGGGGAGGCGTATTTATTAAGGCTTTCAGTGCTGTTACAGTGAGCACAACCACATCTGTTAGTTTAGTTACAGTGGACTGCTTAGGTTATCTCCTGTGTAGATTTCCCTGTATTATCTTGCAGATTTTGTTGAAGTTTGCTCCTCTCTTGTTTCTGTTTAGCACTGTAGGTTTAATACTCAGTGTACAAGACCAGACTGCACATTTTATCACCCCACCATTACTGTACCACCAAGACATGCCTTGAAATGGATTCGACCTCAAACTAGGTAAGGATTTAAGTTAGCTTTTCTAATTCTAATGTCATTTAAAATTACATGCCACTGTGTATAAGCACACAAATCTGAGGGAAATTGAATTTTTTTTCCTCCTCTGTGCTTTTAAAATTAAACAAGGATCTTGTAGCAAAACTGATTTACTACAAGAACTACATTTACCCAGTGATGACTTTGTTTAACCAACATCATCTCCAGATGAGTTTTGTTTTTGAAACCAGAGCATGATGTAAAATAGGTAGCCACTCACCTCCACCTTCAGCCCCTCTAACTTCAGAGCATCAACAGTACAAACGTGACACCTAGGCCAGCAGACTGTCTGTGTGTGGATTGTAACACACTGCTCAACAGTCTCAGGTCAGGGCCAGGGAGTCTAAGCAGTCTATAAAGTGCTTGCCTCACAAGCTCGAAGATCTATCCGAATTTGATCCCCAGAACCCATGTCAAAATGTGGGGCATGGTAGCGTGCACTTGTAATCCCAGAGATGGGAAGGCAGAGACAGGGGACACAGATCCTTGGGGTTTGCTGGCCAGCCAGTTCAGCTACTTGGTGAGTTCAAGGCCACTGAGAGACCCTGAATTTAACAGAATGGTGGGTAGTGTTTGTGAAGATGACATTTGAGGTTGTCCTCTGGCCTACACATGCATGCCCACACATGCATAAACAACTAAAAGGAGTCCTAAGTCAGTTTTCTTAGACTTTAGTGATGGCAAAATACTGAAGTTTCAGAACATTTTTAACATGGCCTAGAAGTTAAATTGCCTAATTTTTAAACTTTTGTCTCCTTTATAGAATTGAATTCTTTAAAGACCAAACACCTTAACTAGAAGTTAAGCTTTGTATTTATATGCAGAGCAGTTAATTTAAAAATTTTTTTGGTTTTATTTACTCAGCGAATGATGCCCTAGCCCTACCTGGCAAGAAGATCATGCAGTTTGAAAGCTTCCATCTCCTGATGAGAGAGATTCTACAGAACTTGTCACGTCTTTGAAATTTAGAATATATTGCTTTCATAATATGAATTTTATTGCCTAACTGAAGTGTCTAATTTTTCAAGTTTGTAAGTTTATTAAGTGGTTTCAGCATTTTTTGTTTGTTTGTTTCGACTGTGAAAGAGAGTTTAAAGAGAAGCCAGATTCTATTAAAACATTGGCGGCATGTTTGTACATTGCTGGTTAACATCATTTCTGGTGTGGTACTGCAGCTTAGGGCTGTAGTGCCATGGGAAGGCCATGGTCCTCAAAGCTGAATCACTTTCCCAAAGATGATACAGTGTTTTCATATTGAGTTACAAATATTGCATCATCATTGAGGAAATAGGAGTAGCCAAACTACTGAGGCAGCTTTGAACAACTAGTTTAAATTTTCTTTTTAAGGTCTAAATGAATTTGCTTTGAAAAGCATAATACAGACTCTTAGTTTAAGTGTTACTCTGGTAAAGTGGACTGAGGTCCCTTGCCTTCTGTGAAAGTAAGTAGTGACATGGTCATAGAGGGTGAACGTGGTTGGAATAACAAATGCAAAAACATGAACAATTCCTTGAAATATTTCCATTTACTATCAGCATATAATTTTAAAATAATTTTGGGGGGACTACATTATCACAAAATCATACAAAAAAATTTTACAGGTATATACAGAAAGTTTCAGAAAACAGACTTTGAACTCACAAGAGTATAAATATACATATATATTCCCATATTCTGAAAAATATTGTCAGAAATAACTCCACAGAAAATATTCTTAGTTACTCCTAAAGATCGTTCTTGAAATGTAGAAGTTAAGATTTAAGTGGTATATTTTAAATGACAGAACTATATATAATTACAGAGATCGTATGGGTAAATGTCACAATAGGTTGAAACTTGGCCACTGTATTACAGAGTGTTATGTGTGTGGTTTTTGAAACTGTTAAGGCAAGAAGTGTCAAATGTTTTAAATAACAGACAACTGATTTCAAAGACTTGATGTTTTTAAAAATTAAAGTATAAGAGGGGGTTAGCAAAAGTGATAATAAAAGCTCAAACATTTTCAGGACCAAATTTAAACTGTTAAGATACATAAAGGATGGATAATAAAGTCACATCTATAAAAGTCTGTGTTTAACATTGTGGAGCCAGCCTTCTACTGCTCTGGTCATTGCCTTCCCATTGAGAGAGAAAAGCATTAGCTAATTATTCAACCATTTCATAAGATGGTCTTGACCATGCTAATCCCAGAGGGTAAAAGATTAGAAACGGCAAAAGAACAGAGAAGACAAGGGCCTAAAGTGGCTTGCTGCCTAAGTTCAGGTGATTCTTCATTCTGTAAGTGCATTCCATTAAATTTAAGGCATTCATTCTAACTTTGCGTCTTAGCTGAAGAATTTTGTTGAAAATTGTGTCAGTTTCCAGAACTAGGCTTTTTAACTATCACTTTCTAAAAATATGTGTAGGTATGTTCTCTTAACTGTCCAGTAAAGAGTAGGAGCAGGGGACAGGGACTTAGATGGTTTAGCTTTTTATAGGAAAAGAGCATGTGACAGACCAATTATTTTCTGTTACTGAGTAAGTAGACAGTGACTGTAAACACATTAAAGTGTTCTTTTTTTTAAGGTAGGGTCTCAAATACTATAGGCTAGCCTCAAATGCACTATGTAGCCAAGAGTGACTTTGGATTTCTGATTCTGTGCTTGTACCTGGGATTCTAGGTGTGCCCCATTTGTATGTGGTACTAGGGATAATTAAATCCAGGGCTTTACAAATCCCAGGTAAGCACTCTACCAGCTGAGCTACGTGCTCCAGCCCCACATTTAATGGTTTGTTGTTCAATCCTGTGGTTTACAGACAGGCTTACTCTGACCCTAAAACAATTTACTGGACTACTGTTCTAAATGAAACCCCCGCAAGAAGTCACACAGAGAAAGTAATGGACATGGTTGATGATGATGCAGAGTACCAGAGTGTACTGCATGCTTTGGCATACATTTACATAGGAAACAAGTGGGACAGCAATAACTGGTGGCAGTCTTGGGCTGTAAATTCAGATAGTACAGGTACACACCATAATTCTCTGGATTTAAAAACTATAGGGCAGATTCTATACGATTTGTCACCCTTTTCACAGTTGGTGGCTAATCAGCAAGGTGGCCATATAATAACTACTTAAAAGTCAGCCTGACCACTGCCATGATAAAGACTTGCCAGGTTGGCCACTTTGGGGGACAAAAATACAGTGGAAGCAGTTTTTTTCTTTATGGTTTACTTGCTTAACATTAATGGACTTTTACAGAACTGAAAATTTTCTGTAACTAAAAGCTGTACAGCTGTCCAGAGGGAAAACCTTAGAGCTAAATACCGTGCTTAATATTTGAAGCATTTTTCTTTTTATAGGAATTCTTTAACTTATTGACTGCCATTTTATATAATATCAATGCATTCTAAAACTTGGCCTAATTTAGATGGACCATTCGGCATGAGCAATGTAAGAGCTACCTTATGCTTTAAGTTTCTTGCAGTCTCTTCATCAGCCTTCAGCTTTAAAACGACCAGCTCCAGGCACTGCTTAGACAAAAGTTCTTTGATACGATATGTTAATTCTGGTTTTAATATTCACAATTTTTTAACCATAGAAAACATCAAACCAAACGATTCCAGAAGCCTGGGGGGGGGAGGGGCAGGGGGGAGGTCTATGCTAAAAAGATAATTCACACAGTAAAATAAAAAATGGAAATAACCAGTAGAGCATCCTCAGTGTCTACACATGTAGAAAAATAATTTTTACACAGCAGTCTACTGGATTTTCATCTTGAAACTAGTGAGGCTAAACAGCGATGTCCTGGACGGTGAGTCCCAATCTTTGGCAGCATTAAAGTGGAACGATTCTGACTGAGTTCTTCAGATGAACCTAGAGTCATTCATTTTGGAAAACAGCCTTATGGGGTGGCATTCATCTAGTTTTTCTCAATTGAGTATAGTTTCTCAATACAAAACTATAAAATTTTATGCCCAGTGTTATTAGTGTATGAATTTAATGCTTTTGTTTATACAATAAACATGTTTATTAATTAGATCATACCTTTAAATATGCAGGATTAACTTTCAGTTAAGAGCTATTGCTATCACAGAACCTTAAAAAACTGTACACTTGGAAATGAACCTTCATTGTATCACTTTCCTATTAAATGAGGCCATAATTGTGATTCAAAGTTTTATAGAGATGGCTTCAAAACACAAAGATTGACAGCTCAAAAGTGAAACTGTAGTCATCATATGCTGCTGACTTTGGATCTGTTCCTCAGTTCAGACTGTAAGGAGAAGTCTCCTTTGCAGAGGGTACTAAACTAATGTTTAAGAAACATGTGCCAAAAAAGCTTGTGTAAGGTCCCTTAAGAAAAACGTTTGCATTTTGAAAACTGACACTTTAGGGTGATGGTTGCTTTTTCCTTCTCTTGTACAAGGGTGAAATATTTCATTGAAGACACGTCAGAAATGAGAAAACTTTCCTTTTTTTTTTTTTTTTAAAGACTGCTGTACCCTAAAACTCCTAGGCAAGTCTGTCAAAATTGCATACTCCTTAATAAGAGGAGGATGGCTTCTGTCACATGACTCAGTCATTCCCTGCAGTGTAGTGATCTGGCAGTGTGCAGATTATGGGTTGGTACATACAGCAAGCATTTTGAACTGTCAGTCTTCTGCTGTGTGGATGATTCTACGCACCCCTCCCCGTCACTCTTCAGTTAGCACCACTGGACCATGCAGAGTTTGGTTTTGGTGTTTTTGTCGTGGAACTGGTCTCTTGAGGTGAGATTTGTTTAGTCTTCTCAGCATCATACCAGCGGTTCAGTGAGGCATATGTACACATTTCCAGACAAACAAACTGCAATCAGAACAAAGTGACAAGGAGTTCATCACATTCTAGATTTTCAGATTTTGCCAATTTATCTTTGGTTTGGTTTGGTACAGTTAACTCTTTGGTTTGTTTATATGAGGTTAATGGCTTTGGAGTCATTGGTTACGTTACCATCTGGTAAATGCTGGCTGTATTCATTATTGAAGCTATATAGAGTTGTTTTATTAAGTCTTTACTAGTAACAAAGTATCCGTGCTCTTCCTGGACTGACAGATACTGACCTGCAGTCATCACCTCCAGCACTGACAACATGTCGATCACCACTGGTAAACCGAATATTTGTCACGTGGGGAGAATGACCCAAGAACCTCTTGTGCTTTGCCTAAAACAGAAACAAAGCTCCCTCAGCAATGATGTATACAAAGGTTCCGATAATTTATCACAAGAGAGGTAGACCCCCAGCAATTATTCGAACAAGTTTACAGGTCTGTGTACAACAAACTAAGTCATTTGGGCAGTCATATCTACAGGACCCTGGAAGCTTTTCTCTGCGAAAAATGAGGGGGGTGGGGGTAGCACTTAGTAATTGATTATAGGTTTGATTTTTTTTTTTTTTTAAAGCTCTTTAGAACTTATCTATGAGTTTCCAAAGACTATAGGGAAATTTTGTTTTTTGAAACAAGGTCTTACTCTGTAGACCAGGCTATCTTTGAATTCAGAAATCTGCCTCTGAAGTACTGGGATCAAAGGTGGGCATCACCACACCTGGCCTAGAAGATCTGTTTTGAATACCTTTTATTTTGGATGTTAAGGAAACTTGAGGAAATAAATTTTTAACTACAGTATTTTCATATCAGGATCATTACATTTTAAATATGTGGGGGGAAATATGAATCCTCAAGATACAACTACAGTAATGCAAAAACACTAAACTTACAAATTTTTCTGGGCACGGAAAGTCGTACAACTTAACCATGCCAAAGTCATCTCCTGTCACAAGGCTGATTCCTGAATGAGATACACAGGCACAGGTGACATCCGCTTTCTCAGCATGTCTGGACCAGATTCCCATAACTTCATCTCCCATAATACTGGAGGGGGAAAGCAAGTGCACCACAGAAAGCACAGACATTTTAACCATACTAAATAAAAAGAACAGTTGCCTCTGCCTCCCAAGTGCTGGGTTAAAGATGTACATCATCACACCGTGTCCTAGCAGCTGTTTCATTGCTCTTGACCGGTTAGGAAAGTGCCATGGCATATTCAAGGTCATTACACTAACTCTTTACAAGAACTTGTTGAGCCATGAAACTGATAAAGTGTAGGACAATGTTTAATCAGCAGGAGTCCCAAAATCAACACATTTTTTCGAGAATTCAAGATAGGATAACAATATCGTGTATTCCCCACTTTTTTTTTTTTTTTTAAAGATGGTAATGCCATATATCCCTGGCTAGCCTCAAATTTGCTATGTAGATCAAGCTTGCCTTGAACCTGACTCAGTTCCCTCTGCCTCCCACATGCTAGAACAACAGACAGGAGTTGAGCAACCATGCCTACTCTTTTCCTGCTTTCTGCTCAAACGTGGCATTGTTCATGCTAGAAAAGCACTCTGCTACATTCCCAGCCCCCATTTTTCAACTTTTCTAACCTCAAAACTCACAAGTGAAATGTTTACCTCGTCCAGGTAGCCCATGTGATCCTATCAATGGCAGCATGATCCACGAGGTGTTTCCCTGAAGGCACTTCATAGACATGCCGTTTATAGCAGCCACTAGAAACCTAGTCTCAAAACGAGGAAAAATCCATATGTGTCATCATGAGGATGCAGACATTACAGCAAAATGTGGAGGGAAGGTAATGAGATGCAGGTGAGAATAACAAATGCAGAATGAGCAGATACCAGGGTCTAATGCACCGCAATAAACACTAGAGGCCACCATCTACTATAGTTGGAACTCCTGAAAAATGAGATTCTAAACACTTGCCACAAAATCTTTTCTGAGATAATGGGCATGATAATTATATACATAATCCATAACGTGTACACATAAATAGTAAAGTTTAATTCCACAAAGAGTAGGACACAATACAGAAGCAAAACAGGTCAGTGAGTTCAGGTAAAGTCCCCAGGTCTTTAAATGCAATCACTAAAGACACACACAAGCAAGCACTTCATAAACTGGGTGCAGTGTTGCTGCTGTACCTGGAGATGTCGGCTATCTGCAGAGAAGTCCATTTGAATGACAAAGCTTGGAATGTCTTTGCAGTAGCTGATTCTGTTAAGGGTGGGACCCAATGTTAGGTCATAAAAGTCCACCGAGTTCTCACTAGAACCCACTGCCAAATACCGGGAATCTGGACTAAATCTGAATACATAAAATGTTAAAAAAAAAAAAATTGTTAGGTCCCATGTAATTGTTCACCTGTTTTTAAGATCAGGGACTTAGTCTAGCACCTGAAAATCAGCTTATGTTTGACATGGCTTTAAGTTACCTAGGAGACATAACTGAGCAAGCATGCAGATTGTATTTGCCTATTAACATTTAGTAAAGGTTTTTACATTTTGCTTACATATTAAATATCTTGTCTTCTAATTCTAATTTTAAAATAACTTTTTTGTTTTGTTTTGGTTTTGTTATTTTGAGACAGGTTTTCTCTATGTAGCCCTGGCTGTCCTGGAACTTGTTCTATAGACCAAGCTTAACCTCAAACTCAGAGATCTGCCTGCCTCTGCCACCTGAGTGCTGTGGTTAGAGGTGTTCACCACCACAACTGGCTTGAAAATAACTGTGAAAACATTCCAGAATTGCTAAATTAACATACTTTATAAGACAGAAAAACGATGTCTTAATATCCAAATACAGCCAAATTAGGGTGAAATGACAACTTCAAGCTGGAAGAATATTTGTTAAAAGACAAATCACAAAAATTCTCCCCTATGGGAAGCAGTAGGGGTCAAACTCAGCCTTGAAAAATGTCCCATGAGTCCTGTTGAGTAACAATAGAGACATGTAGAGGTGAATGAAATCCTTGAGATTTCTTTTATAAAAGGATTTTACAGTTGAAAACACCCATTTTTGACAGACCTGGACCCAATAATCTTATCAGTTCACAGAGTGTTCTGGAAGGGTAGCTACTATGAAAATTAGTTTAAGCATTACGAAATAAAGGATCAAGAACAGTTAAAGACCGCAGAGACCACTCAGTAGGTAAAGTCTCCTGCTGCCAAGCCTGACAACCTGAGTTCAACCTGAGTCAGACACACATGGGGGAAGTTGTCCTCTGAGCATCACTGGTGCCCCCTGGGGGGGAGTACACACCTACACACGTACACAGCAAATGGAATCCTTCAGAAAAGGGTTTGCTTAGTTTGAATTCTGGGACACAGATATTTAGTGAGGATTGGCTGAATGAATGAACTGGGAAGGCATGTAAAAGGCAGTCAGGAGAAGCCTATGGGGAGGAAGGCCACAGTTGATCTGTGAAGCCTTGTTGAGATTAAGCAACAGTATTTTAACCTTTGTTTTCAAACTTCTGGATGACTGCTGGCTCTCATGTTAACAGTACAAAACAGTTCTCAGCAAAGTGAGAGTTTACTGTGCATGTCTAGTACCGTAAGATAATATAGGTGATGTTCATTTAGAATTTTTTATCTAGCAAGGAGAATTTAAATATAACCACACCAGCATACAGCTGGTGTAATGTGTAGGTGCTAGGGATGTAGCTCAAGAGATGGAGCCTTTACCTCAAAGGCATGAGAGGTCATTGGTATGATCCCCTATATTGCAAAAAGAAGGGATTGCCTGTCAGGACCTATTCTGGTTGTATGGACATTTTCATGCTGTAAAAATCAGCTAGAAAATCTATTCCATTTGCTGACTAACCTGATATCATGGATTGCACATCGCCTGTCTCTCTTCTTTCCCCATATTTTCAGAGAACTCACAAGTAATATAATAAATTCTCCATTTTTCATTCCAATAGCCACCATGTCCCCTTCAGGGCTGTAACACACTGTCCGAACAGCATGTCCCAAATTCACCTTGTTTAGCATCTTCTGCATAAGAAGCAAGAATCACAGGAAACATTTTACAATTGAAACCAGTTTTCCCCGAACCTCAAAATAATACCAAGTTAAAGCTAGCAGATGAGGATTTCCACTTCTTAAAAACTGTAACCTCTCATTTAAAAAGTGTTTGTACCTACTTTATCAGCAATATCCCAGAGTCTCACTGTCCCATCTTCTGCAGCAGAAAGGAAAAAATCCCTGGAAGGATGTGTTGCTAGTCCCCAGATTGGCCCATCCACATGACCATTAACTAAAATGTTACATGCCGCATTTTTCTCTCCAACTTCAATAATTTCAGCATTCCTTGTCCCAACTAGTATTTTGCCCTGAAACACAAAGGGACCAATACACTTAATGTGATACAACAGTTAGTTACATGCTTTGAACTAACCTAGCTGCAAGGCAATCATTAGCTCATGAAAACCCTTCTCTTCCTAGGGACACACAATGGCAACATCCCTGGGCTACTTCATGGCAGACTCTGTGCTAGAGACAACTCCTCTCTACAGTGATACATCTGTACTCTTTGATTATGATAATGTTAGGATCTCCAGAATGGGAAATAAGTGCATTGAGACACACGGAAAGAACTAGAACCCATTTTTTAGTTAAAAAGTAAGTAAACCGCTAGGTATGGTGGCCTCCACCTGGAATAGCAGCCCCTGACCAGCTCAGGTGGGATGACTGCGAGTTCCAGGCCAGCCTGGACCATGTAGCAGAACTTGTCTCAACAGAAGGAGAATGGTTAAACTTAACTAGGACTTAAGTATACAGACAGGACGACACATGCATTTGGTTTATAGACATAGTGCAAGTGTATAACAGATTTTACAGAAATGTATGAGCTTTTGTTGTTTTTAAAAGAAGCAGAATAGGGAAAACTAAAGGGACACTGAAAGAGAAAGAAGGCCCTCAGGTATTTGATTGATTTTTGTTTTTCTGACTGCAAATCAATAAAAGGAAAACAAGCCCCCACCCCAAACTATCATGGAGACTTTTATTGTCTTTTATTTATTTTTGTTTATTTGTTGTTGTCTTTGTTGGTGGTGTTGTTTATAAGACAGGGTTTCTCTTTGTAGCCCTGGCTGTCCTGGAACTCACTCTGTAGACCAGGCTGGCCTCGAACTCACAGAGATCTGCCTGCCTCTGCCCCCTGAGTGCCTGGCTAGTAGGACTTTCTAAAAGGAACAATAATCCCTTTTCTGAGAGACAGCTGAACTCAGTGTGCACCAGCTGAGCTGAGTGTGGTGGTACACATCAGTAATTCCAGCACTCAGGAGGCTGAGGCAAGACCACAACATGGGTGACCTTTGAGTTTAACTTCATTAGCATTCATCCCTCACTCATAAACCTGAACAGTGCATTTCATAAACCACCTTACAGTCTCATTTACAAAGGGAAATTCTTTAAGATAAATAAACCATCTCATTTTTAAATTTAATTTGTAAATTTTAAAACTTTGCTTAAGGAACTAGAGATACGGTTCAGTTTAGCACTTTAGAGCAATTGCTGCTCTTCCAGAGGTCCTGGGTTAGACTCCACAGCTCACAACCATCGGTAGCTATAGTTTTCGGGGATCTGATGTCTGTGCCTGGCTTTGGTGGGCACTGGACACACATACAATACACAGATACACATGTAGGTACAACACCCATACATACAGAACAAACATGATAAAATAACAAGCTCTGCTTAACCTTGAACCTGGCTTTAAGTTACAACCTTTGAGCAATATGCTGAAAAAACTCCAAATCCTAAGACCTCTCATGCCTGGCTCACCCCCTTCTCTACTTTATTCATGCTAGCTTGCCCAGACATTCTGTATTCATGTCAAGATCCTAACCATATGTGAGTAGAGGTCCCTAAGGAAGGAACTCCTCAGGCTATGGCCAGTAGCACCGTGGAAATCTGCTGTTGCTGGAGACACATGGAGAGAGCTACTCTAATAAAAATGAGTCAATGGTGAGGATTTTCAACCCTCTCTTACCATAAGTCAATCGGAAGATTCAAGATAATACAGAGGTTTAAATAATGTCTAGACACAAGTTTTTTATATTAGTAAACAGTGGAAATAACAGCACCCTATGAATCACTAAGTATTGCTTATTAAGTCACAAGGTGCAGGGATCACAAATAGCTGTTCTCTATTTCCTGCTGCATCACACTGGCTCAAGGAACACCTTACTTTGCCTCTGCACACAGACCGAACACAATCTGTGACTTGTCCTGTCTCAAGCCTGAAGGCCCGGCATCGCCTCAGTTCCTGGTCCCACAGTTTAACTGCACCTCCTTCTTTTGATCTAGAGAGACAAAAACAAAACCCAAATAACTATTTAAAATTGACTACTACAATAATTTTCACTTTAAACACTATCTTGTCAGACTATTTTAAACACCCTATTTATAACTTCTAGTATTCTAAATTTTCAGGCAATTTAAGCATACATACTTACATTAAAGTCAAAATGTACTTTCAGTTCAGTAAATTTTATTTTGTGAAATATTCATTTTCTTCTGTCACAAGCATAAGTTTATTTAGTCCACCATACATTATAATAAATTGCTCTCCATTAAGAAAGTGCACAACACAGGATTGTTTTGTTGTTCTCAAAGACTATGAGTGTGCACACATACCAAGGTATGCATATGAAGTCAGAGCACAACTCTGGAATCTGTTGTCCCCTTCCAGCTTTACCTGAGAATTAAACTCATCCCCATGCATGTATGGCAAATGTCTTAACCTGCTAAGCCATTACACCAGCTCCACAAAACTTTTTTTTTTTTTTTTTGATGGGGTTTCTAGACAGGGTTTCTCTGTGTATCAGCTCTAGTTGTCCTGGAACTCACTCTGTAGACCAAGCTGGCCTCACAGAGATCCACCTGCCTCTGACTCCTGAATGCTGGTGGTGTGTGCCACCATGCCCAGTCCACAAAACCATTTTTAACATTAGAAAGATAACTGAAATGCAAAACAAGGAGGATTATAGATGCTATGCTGCAGACTTTACTTTTAAGGGCCAAAGGACATCACATTTTTACGATTATTAAGATATCCTGCTGACACGATGCCGCAGGCTGTTAGTGAGGAAAGGTGTACAAAATGAGGGGTGTGGGAAACACAAGTGTTTGCAGTAATATACAAAGGATAAAACAGCCATTTATGGATTTTTCTCTTGAAAAACTGAAAAATAATTCCTTCATTTTGCTTGCCTTAGGAGCAAACACACCTTCCTGTTAAAGAAACAGCGAGACCATTTGTGGTCAGTTGATAAGTGTGGGCTCCAATGTGTAGGGAAAGAACTGCTCTTCTTAGTCACTGTGTGTCACTCATTTGCAGGTCACTGCACCGGTGGCAAACGGTCTGGACCTGTTTGGAGGGGGTGGGGCACGGGGTTTGAGGCAGTCTCCCTGCCTAGCTGTGGCAACTATCTGTGTAGAGACTGGCCTCAGACTCAGAGAGACCTGCCTGCCACTGCTTCCCAGGTGCTAGGATTAAAGGTGTGTGTCATTACACCTAGCCTTAATTTGATTTTTAAAAAGACTTATTATAATTTTTAAAATTATGTGCATACATGTCTGTGCTGTATGAGTGTAGGTGCCCTCAGAGCCCAGAAGAGGGCATTGGATCCTTTGAAGCTCGAGTTACAGGCGGTTCTGAGCATGAGTGCTGGGAACTGAACTCAGGTCCTCTGCAAGAGCAGTACATGCTAATAACTGCTGAGCCATCTCCAGACCCTCGATCCTATTTTATTTATTTTTTACTTTTGGTGTGTGTCTGTATGCATGGATGTATGTTGTCACAGACCACTGTACATCCCCACCAAGTGTAGTTCTTGCCTTCCCACCATGTTTCTCAGGCCTTCTTTGGAGCTGATCCAGACTAGAGGATGGGCTTCTCCCCATTGGAAAGTGCTGGGATTACAAACGCTTGTGCTACTCGGTCTGGCTTTTCCAGCTTTTATGTGGGCTCTGGGCTGGTCCTCAGGTCCTCAGGCACACAGAGCAGCACTTTTACTCACTGAGCCCTCCCCTCAGCCTAGAATCAACTTTAAGTATCTGGTTACTGTCTGGATAGTATGCTGTATAGTATACTGTATGCACTGATGTTTGAGGTCTTGTAAGAATGATTTCACAAGGTCGTCTCCGGCACTCTCTCATATGACTGTGACTTGCTGCCTTACAGGGAGACACCAAGGAATAAGCTATAATGTGGGTTGTAGAGCAAAGGTGTCCCTTCATGTCCTGTCAGCAGTACTGATGCAGGCACACAAGGATTGGGGACACCATTCTTAACCAGAAGCATAGCTGACTATGGCTGTCTCAGATAAGTAGCACTCTGGCTGCTGTTGTTCAGGCTTATCTAAAGTGTCCAAAAGTAGGCTGGCAAGATGGCACGTGGGGAAGGACACTCCAAGCCTGATGACCTGAATGAGCCTGGAATGCACATGAGAAGGACAGAACCCATCTCCACAGGTTGCCCTCTGATTGCTAAACATATGCTGGGCACACACCTTCCTCCACCCCCTCTACACAAAACAAACAGAAAAAACAAGTGAAAACTAAAATGCAGAAACACGATTTAAGACAAGAATTCAGAGAATCCCAAACTCACACATAAATAGCAGCAAAGGAGAAGTAACTGAGCAGCTGAGGCATGCAGCCTAGAAGAGGCCAGAATACCTAACCACAGGCCTAGGGTAGACCACAAGCAGTCAGTAAGCATATGAAAAAGGACTCACGGTCTTTCCTTTCCACCAGTCACGATCAGTCCATCTCTCAGGGTGGTATACATGGCAAACACAGGCCCATTGTGCGCTCTAGCCACCACTCTACACAATATGTGATCTTTCCACACACAGACATCACCACTGATGGTACCTGTAAACGTCAAGTTATTCTGAAAAGGAGTGGGGAAGGGGGGAGACAAACTCATCAAAAGTTCAAAGAGAGGTCGAACAGATGTCATCCTCTATGTGAGCAGAATGCTAGTTCACCCGCTTTGACAAAGCACATGCAAAGGGTGGTGGGCGACACTGGACCCAGGACAGGAGGCTGAGTGATGCTTAGTTCCCGTAGGGCCTTCTCCTTTCCCAAGTCTGTCCTTTGTTAGTGGGACTAGCCTTGGACAAATCTCTCCTAAAATACTGTAACTCTAGTTTACACTGTTCTTTGAATCGGTGCCCTCTAGCTATCCAAGAACTAATCCAAAGGTCATGAAACACTAGGAGCAAAAACAAGGGACAGTTAGGGATAGGGGGTGAAAGTAACGAGTTTCGTAAGGAATTCTGTCATAGAAAGTCAATCTGTTATCGACAGTGAAGTTAGAGCCCTCACTAACTCTTGCAGATGTAGGAAAGAGGCTACTTGGTGCCTCTCTGCAGTTAGAGCATGCTGCAGCTATGAACACCAGAGCTCTTTCCTCCTTGTCTCTTTCCCAGTCTCTAGCATGGAATCGTCACATGACTCCCTGTAAATATGTATGTAGTTTTATGTTTTCAGGTACCAGTTATAGCATTTGAAAAATGCTTAAACTGAACATAAACCTATCTTGTAAGAAAATATTCTGGCCACACTACTGCTTCACACATTAAAAAGCTACTTTTCTCCTGTAATAGCTGTTAAGTTTATTATTTACTTTTTATTTATTTATTTATTTATTTATTTATTTATTTATTTATTTATTTAACCAAGAGTGGGCACTTGGCTACCAAGTAATTTTATGAATAAAGAAAGTTCATCTACATGGACAGATCAAGTACCCGGGTCATTTCAGTAGAGGTTTCCTTCTGGAAACAAGTGGCTGCTCCTATATTAAGAATAAACAAAAGGTTCCATTCATTTGATATTGTTAGTCATTTTTTTAAAAAAGCAAGTGTATTCAACTGTTCTAAACTTGTAACTTTCTTTCTTTTTTTTTTTTCTGGTTTTTCGAGACAGGGTTTCTCTGTGTAGCTTTGCACCTCTCCTGGAACTCACTTGGTAGCCCAGGCTGGCCTCGAACTCACAGAGATCCGCCTGGCTCTGCCTCCCGAGTACTGGGATTAAAGGCGTGCGCCACCACTGCCCGGCATTAAGAAAGAAAGTCATATATTTTTTAAATCTACTTCATTTTCTGTGGAATTTGAAAGGCCTAGCCAGGGCAGGGGATTAAAGGAGAGAGATGTGATTATAAACTGCAGACCCAGGTGGACGGGATGGAGACAGTAAGAGGCTCCTGAACATTCCACTGAGGCAAGGACTGTGTTCTCTGCGCTCAGCTCCCTGCTGCCCTGATTCAGACACTGACCCTGAGCACTTCCAACTACAAGGTGGACCGCGGTTCTGGTGACAGAAAGCAAAGGAAACACCAAACTCAAGCCCGCCCTGAAGGCACCTGAACATGGTTTTCTTGATTTCCTTTTCTTTCACTATCACACATGTGAGGTGCACGAGGAAGCATGAGGATGGCTGTGATCAAAGCTGGTGGAGGGTGAAAAATACATGACTAGTGAAGCCCTGGAGAATGATCATGTTCCAAGGATGTAAATTGTTTACAGTAATTATCTCATTCACTTTCTTGTGACTCCTTAATGTTTAAAAGGACTAGACTTTAAAGATGACAAATCCTTGACCAGGACTTGTACTGTCAGGTTACAGTTCCTAGTCAATATTAATGCTGTTTATGAATATACAGCAAGAAAACTTCAGGTCATGACACACCATCACACAGCATTTTAACAGACATACTGCACCAAATGCAACAGCAAGCATCGTCTGCATCCGGGCATCCTCCAGTGTGCTCAGAAGCCCCTTTTTGCTGAGAAGAGCCCTTCCTGCCAGGGTCCAGAACTTCACGTGCTTTATACCCACAGAGACAAACTGGGTATCTGAATCTGGTCGAAATTCTGCTACAAAAATACGTTGGTTGTGCCCAGCTCTGCAGGCAATTCTGGCCCCTGATACAGAAGATACAACAAAATTTTCCAGGTTAGCATAAGAACCAAGCTAATCACCAGGACTGAACAGTTTCCTCAAATCACATAGCTTAAAACAAAACAAAAATCCCCGACACAAATGCTTACAAGGAGGCTTTGGCACTTGCCCTACTACTTAACAATCACATCACTGGGTACATGCATCTTCACAAGTGACACACGTTTATGGGCTACTCTGTGAAATGTAGGGGCCATTTTAAGAACCATACCTTTTCACATGTAGTTCCATTAATTTCTCATTACATAAATAAAGTGTTCTGTCTGGAGTGTGTTAGGGAATTTATTCTATTGGTCTTCCATTCTCAATCCCGGCACTCTCGGGAGGTAAAGGCAGGTGGATCTCTATGAATCTGAAGCCAGCTTGGCATATATGCAGTGAATTCCAAGCCAGCAGGGCTACAAAGTGAGACCCTGTCTCAAAATAGAATGTGTGTGTGTGTGTGTGTGTGTGTGTGTGTGTGTGTGTGTGTGTGTGTGTCTTTTCATGGGTAAGAGATGTGGTTCAGAGGCAGGTTACCTATGCAGTATGTGCTGTGGGGAGGGTGTGTGTGTGTGTGTAGGTATATGTATGTGTATAAATGTGTGTGAATGTATGCATGTGTATGAGTGCATGCATGTATACACATGTATACACGTGTATATGTATGTGTGTTTATATGTGCATGGGTGTGTGTGTATGTATGTATGGGGGGAGCATGTGTGTGTCATGTGGGTGTGTTATATATGTATATGTGTATGTGTGTGTGTAGGTATGTGTTATGTATGTATGTGTGTATTTGTGTGTGTATATATGTGTATAGGTATGCATTATGTATGTGTATATGTGTGTTTATGTGTGTATGTATGTGTTGTATGTGTGTATGAGTGTGTGTGCATTTCATGGGATGTGGTTCAGTGGCAGATTACCTGTGTAGCATGTGAAAGGCTCTGGGTTGGATCTCAATACACTCTGGAATTTGATATGTAGCCCAGGAAGGCTTCAAACTCATGGCAATCTTCTTGCCTTATCCTCCTGAGTGCTGGGATTAAAAGTAAGTGCTCCCATGCCTCACAATCTTCATTTTTTTATTAAAATACCTCAGAACTAATCAAATAATTAGCAAAAACAGTTTCTTACTGAAAGGAAATCATTGCAATTCATTGTTATTACTAACTGTGGTTTCATTATTTCATGTTTTAGAGCTTATGCCCTCACTGGGGTTTTCAAAGGGACACATACAGTGCTACCAACTGTGTGCTATGTGTTTATAGGACTATAATGAAAAGTTGCTTCAATCACCAACTTAAGGCAAATGGTAAAAGAGAGCATTCAGACAGCCCTAGTATTCTTGGGAGAGTTTGTTTGTGCTTTTGTTTTGTGTGTATGTGTTGCTTTGTTTCGTTTTTTTAATCACACAAATGAAAAGAATCCTACCTTCCTGCCATCTCCAAATGGTGATGGTGTGCTCTGGGTCTAGCCCCACAGAGAGCAGCAGCTTCCCAGTGGCACTGAAGCTGACAGAGCACACACCCTTTGAATGGGAACATCTTAGTATAGACAGTGTCTGCTTGTTCACCGCATCCCAGATGTGCACAGATGGGGCTGTAGCTAAACAAAGACAAAATCCAAGTATTACAACCATCTCCAAGTTGCCGCTTCAGAATCCAGCATACTCCTGCCTCGGAAAGATGGAAATATAGTTTATAATAGCTCAAAGCTGAAGTGAAATTTGAAAAAGGAAATAAAAGGGAGGTGGGAAGAAAGAAAGGGAAAAATACAGAATCCTTCAGGACTCATTATGAGTTCTACTTTCAAGAAAATAGCGCTTTAGCAAAGAAATCAGGCAACAGTATTAAGCAGTTCATTAGTCAACGTGTGTGTAAGGATAGGAGGCAGCAGCCAGTGAGAGGGCCACAAGCTTCACACATGGCGAGGCTCTGGAGTAGAAAACTTGAGTTATGTTTTTTTTTCAGTCTTCAGAGAAGTTATACGGAAACTACACACATTTAACACAGTGCATATGCTACATGCAAGTAAACACTCAATACTGATGTTCTCGGAAAGCAATGCAAAGCACATGCAACTGGCAGGCAGCTAACAGCAAAGCAGCTAGAGAGACCCCATGGGAAATATAACTCCATAGATGGAATCTGGGGAAAGGCCACACACACTTTAGGACTTCTTAAAAATACGATGTCACTTGAAAAATAAAACTGTTACTCTTGAGAGGTATATTATTTATCCTTTGCTATTTAAGTTCTTTTGCACCCTTTCTGCTCCTCCTGGGAAATGAACCAAGGACTCCACGCTTATTGAGTAAATGCTTATCACTGAACTACATCTCAGCCTGCTTCTCTTTATTGTCTAAACTAAGATATCATAGTCTTGTGCTATCTTCTTCTCAAATTATACCCTAAAATTGAAGTTAATTCAGCAGCTAATTCAGTTGCAGAACATAAGCACTCTTACTAAAACACTCAAAATACTAAAGTACATTTGCTTCTAATTATAAACTGCAAAGATGGAAAAACATTAAAGAAGATAAGCTGCCTGAAATTATTTTATACAGGAGGAAATTCTGTTCTTCTTTAGAAAATAAATTCTGATAAATTTGGACATTTTATAACATATGCTTGTAGTGGGTAGCCATTCTAGCTTTGATCTGGAAGTTCCAACCCCCATTGAGGCTTTGATAACGGTCACGCCTACAAGGTGGGGCCGAGAGAGGACCCTGAAGACCCAAAATCCAGATGTGCCTGCCGGTTCTCTTGGTTTCTGGACCCTGGACGCTGGAGGTAGACCAAGCAGAGTTCTCCAGAGAATACCACCGGACTGCGCTACACCTTTCCCAGACTCTGTTACCTATCCCTTCATTTGTGAGTTACCCCACAAAATAAACCTCCCTTTTAACTACATGGAGTTGCCTTAATAATTTCACCAATATATGCTATTTATACTGCACAAATGATAAATCTAAGAAACCTTCAAATAAAGCAATTAAACTATGTTAAATTAGAGATATGAAGCCTTTGCTTAGGTTTATCCAAATGTCAAACATCAAAATTACAAGGAGATATAAAGGTTTTACCAATAATGAAATGGATTACTTCTATCTGTAAACTTTGGGGGCTGGAGTATATGTCAGTTGGTAGAGTGCTTGCCTAGTATGCATAAAGCATCGATTTTCATCCCTAGAACAACATAAAAAAACAGGTGGCATACGCCTACATTCCTAGGTCTCAGAAGGTGGGGACAAGAGCATGAGAAATCCAAAGTCATCCTCATACATATAGGGAGTTAAAGGCTAGCCTGGGATACATTAACTCTTGTCTTAAAAAAAAAAACAAGGAAAGAAGAAAGAAAAATTTATCACAATTATTTGAGTATTGAACTGAATCCCTCATTCATTAAAAGTCAAAGAACAAGCCAGTGAGCAAGCCTGCAAGATGGCTCAGCAGGAAAAATTGCCTGTTGCCAAGCCGAAGGACCTGAGTTTGATCCCCAAGAGCACACAGTGGATGGAAAGGGAGCACTGACTGCCACAAGATGTCATCTGACCTCTGCATGCATGCTAGGACACAAGTACACATCCAAACAAACAAATAAATAAATGCAATTTTTTAAATTTAAAAGTGAAATTACCCTAAAATTGGTAAGGAATATAAGGTGGCTTAAATAAAAAATACAAATGTGGCTGGTTGGTGGTGATGCACGCCTTTAATCCCAGCACTCGGGAGGCAGAGGCAGGCAGACCTCTGTGAGTTCGAGGTCAGCCTGGTCTACAAAGCGAGTTCCAGGACAGCCAGGGCTACACAGAGAAACCATGTCTCAAAAAAACCCCAGTAAATAAATAAAATGCAATAACTGCTATTACTGTGTATAGTTTTCTGGAAATGGTAAACATTATACATTTTTATGCCTGTTTACAAAAGGTTCCTCTGAGATATTTTGCCATACTATATTTGCCAACATACAATGCGATAGATAACAAATTTTTAGTAAATTATCACTAAATATACTATAAATGATAAAGCATTCTATTTGTCTAAAATTCAAATAGCAAGTCCTTGTCAACTGAATTACAGAACGTGTGCATGTGTGATGCTGAGGGACCAAGTTCTGGGCCTTCTGAGTGCTAGGCAAGCACTGTACCACTGAGCCACATTCCCAATACCTGCATTTCACAAGACTTTACAGACAAAGAAGATGTAAGATGCTGAATGTAAAATCTGTACATATGTTGTTATGGGGGCCTTACACATTTGTACAACTCTAAACTTACATCTGTAACAGTATTTAATTGCAAATTCTTAAGGGTCTAAAGTTACTACAGATGACATTATGTTTATAAGGAAGGTTTTAGCATTTGGAAACGATCATGATGAGACTCAGGTAACAGACATGATCTTCTCCCTCCCTTTGAGTGTGCACAGGGCCTACCACAGCAGACAGTACCCCCTACTTTCTTCTTTACCAAAGTTGTCTTGCTTGGTAACTTGTATTTATTTTTGTGCCAGATACTGAATGCAGAGATTTAAATTTGAGTTACACCCCAGCCTTTATACCATATTTCCTAACATCTTCGTTCCAGGCAGAGATGTTTTCCCAAACCCTCAACTCAACAGGGGTGGGTAGAGCCAGGATAGGTGTGCTAATATCAGTACTCAAGCCCTATTTCCTTTCTTTCACCAAATCTGGCTATCACCCATCTCTAGAAAGTCAAATCCCAACTTTTCACAACCACCTTTAGCCCTTTAATTTTTTAAATTTATGTGGGGTGCACATATGTACTCTGGCATTTGTGTGAAGGGGAGGGGGAAGAGACAGAGACAGATAGAACAAGTATGTACATGTCAGGATATGCATGTAGAGAACATAGAGAGCAGAGAGAGACAGAGACACAGAGAGACACAAAGAAAGACATGTAGTGGGTAGCCATTCCAGCTTTGATCTGAAAGTTCCAACCCCCATTGAGACTTCGGCAACTGTCACGCCTACAAGGCGGGGCCAAGGGAGGCGCCTGGAGACCCCAGATCTGGATGGGCAAGGTTTTCTCTGTTCCGGGACTCTGGACTGTGGAGGTGGGCCAAGCAGAGCTCCAGAGAACACCACTGGACTGCGATACACCTTCCCCAGACCCCGCGACCTACCTATCCCTTAATTTGTAAGTTACACCATTAAATAAATTTCCTTTTAACTACATGGAGTGGCCTTAATAATTTCACCAATATCTGGCGCTCACATGGGGCAAATTCCAAAGGCCTGGGTAGCTCCCACCCTCAGCCTCCTCCCGGCTAGCGGGTACCTAAACCCGCCTGCAAAGTTCCATATAACCAGTGAATGCCGCCTACACAGTTCCATTCCCAAAAAAGGGAGCAGCTAGTCCGGTCTCAGTTCCCTAGCTTAGCCCCAAGACCAGCAAAAGAGGCACTCCCCCGCTTCCTGAGTGCTGACACCGGCTCCAGCTCCCGCCATCTTGACTCCAGCGAGCTGTAGTCAGCCAAGATCACCCAGCAGGCCCTGCTTTGGAGCTGTACCAACTCCACCTGCTGGCTGAAAAGTGCTACTACACCCCCCAAAACCACGAAAGGTAAGCATATTGTTTCAAGTAAAAGTACTTGATAATTTTACACCTTAAAATTGACTAACAAATTTTGAGTAATTCTTGTAATATGGCTGACAACATTACCTCACAAGAATTTGAAAACCTTTTTGCCTGTATGATGAATGACACCTTCCTGGAAATATAAGACCTTCCTAAGGCATATCTGGCCTGTACCATTTTGGCATTCATCGTAATAATTCACACAGTGTTCAAACACTGGTTTAATAACAAGAACAAAGATGAGTCATTATTGGGACTGATACAGGCTTTAAGAGATAGCAATGAAAGCGTACAGAAAAAGATTCTTTCTCTGGAATCTGCTTTAAGAGATAGCAATGAAAGCGTACAGAAAAAGATTCTTTCTCTGGAATCTGCTGATCAGGATTTACAAAACAGGTTTGTACCGAAAATTAATCTTATTGATAATAAATGTGAATATTTAATGGGCAGAACACTAACTCTCCAGACACTATATAAGGAAGAAAGATTATCATTAATTGATAAGATAAAGTCCATGGAATCATATGTTTCTGAGGAACATAAAAACTTCTATGATTCCATGAGAAATCTGGAGTCCCTTGCCAGAGAGGAGGTTTACTCCCTAGAACAGACCCTAGGTGCTCGTTTGCAAGCCTTAGAAGAAACTCTCGGTAAACATGACAAGGGACCTAGTAAGCAGAAGGGCAAGACCATAGAGGTTGTAACATCTCCAAATGGCTCTCACACAATGGCTTATCCTGTTATCATCCATGAGAAGCCAGCGGATGATACACACCCCGAGCCATATAATACATATACATTACAACCAATTTCAACGAGGGACTTTAAAAATATAAAAGAAGCAGTAGTTACGTATGGGATACACTCCACATACGTAAAACAGATGTTAAATTCGTGGTCTACCTCACATAGAATCATCCCAGATGACTGGCATCAGTTAATTTCAGCTGTTCTAGAATATAGCCAGCAGCTACAGTGGAAAAGCTGGTTGAGAGAAGAGGCAAAAAATTTAGAACAACAAGGTAAACTCAGAGGTTTTGTGATCTCCCAAGATCAAATACTTGGTGAGGGATGTTTCACTGACAGGAATGTACAAGCCATTTATGATGAGCATACAATATCCCTATGCCGTACAGCAGCTCTAAATGCTTGGGAAAAAATTCCAGAACCTGGAAAACCAACTGAGGTATACACAAAGATATTTCAGGGACTGCACGAACCCTTCACTGATTTTTTACAAAGACTGATCACAGCTATAACAAGAGCTGTGTCAGATAAAGAATTAAGAAAAGTATTAATTGAGTTCTTGGCATTCGACAATGCTAATGCAGAATGCAGAAGAATACTTACACCATTAAAGATCAGATCAGCTCCTTTGGAAGAATGGATTCAGTATACTAATGGTGTTGAGTCTCGTAACTACAGTAATGAGGCTTGGATAGGAGAGACAAATCCCAGAGGTGAAAGAAGGCCCCGTGTTACCGAATGTTTTAAATGTGGTACACCAGGTCATATAAGTAAAAACTGTATGTGGGGTACTCCTAGAAGTAATACTTCTTTTAGGAATAGCCTAAACAGGAGACCCCAACCACCTCCCGGATTATGTAGAAGGTATGGCAAAGGCCAACATTGGACCAGTGAGTGCAGATCAAAAATAGATATCCGAGGCAACCCTTTACTGGTGGGGAAATGCCTCATGGGGCCTCTTGCAGGCCCCCAAATCAAATGTAGTATGAACATTCCCAGCCACTGTGGAAGAAATTCCTCTCCAGGACAACTGAATAAACCAATGCCTAATGTAAAAACTGATACTGCAATGGATGATAAAACAGCTCTGATAGGTGGATCACAGTTTACAAAGAACACTATAAAACAAATATTTTGGCAGACTTCCATAAATGAACAAAGACCAAAGCTTAGAATTCGAATTAATGGCCTGGTTCTGGAGGGCCTGGTAGACACAGGTGCAGATGTGACTATAATTACACCAAAATCATGGCATCCGAATTGGCCTCTTCAAGAGGTAGATGTCCAACTTTTAGCGATTGGCACCCTATCTCAGATAAAACAGAGTTCGAGATGGGTTGAATGCATAGGGCCAGAAGGACAGAGAGGAAGGCTGAAGCCATATGTAGCAAATGTAGCAGTAAATCTTTGGGGCCGAGATCTGTTACAACAGTGGAATACCCAGATTAAAATTCCTACACTTTCAGAAAAGGAATACAGACCAATGCATGTTTCTAGGAATAATATCATGACATGCTACAAAAATCAGGCACCAACCATTCAGGTTGTTCACAAACAGAGCACGACTGCTGTTGAACTCTCAGAAGTACCAACTGCCTTACCTTTAAAATGGCTAACTAATAAACCTGTCTGGGTTGGACAATGGCCTTTGACAAAAGAGAAGCTACAAGCTTTAGAACAGCTGGTTCAAGAGCAGTTAAATGCTCAACACATTGAAGAATCTACCAGCCCTTGGAATTCTCCTGTATTTGTTATTAAAAAAAGTCTGGTAATTGGAGAATGCTGACAGATCTGAGAGCTATTAATAAAGAAATTCAGCCAATGGGCTCCCTACAGACTGGGATGCCCTTGCCATCTCTGCTACCTAAAGAATGGCCTATAATAGTTATTGACTTAAAAGACTGTTT
The DNA here is from genome assembly GCF_949786415.1 of Peromyscus eremicus. NCBI lineage: Eukaryota > Metazoa > Chordata > Mammalia > Rodentia > Cricetidae > Peromyscus > Peromyscus eremicus. Next base: position 46,907,968 of record NC_081430.1, read on the forward strand.
CTTTACCATACCCTTACAAGAAAATGATAGAGAAAAATTTGCCTTCACAGTACCTAATTATAACAATTCTCAGCCAGTCAAGAGATATCAATGGAAGGTCCTCCCACAGGGAATGTTAAACAGCCCTACTTTGTGCCAATACTTTGTGCAGAAACCATTGGAGATAATTCGTGTAAAGTTTCCACAATCCATAATTTATCACTATATGGATGATATCCTATTAGCTGATCCAAAGTTAGATACATTAGAAAGCATGTTTGAAGAAGTAAAAAAAGTTTTGCCTCGCTGGGGACTGCAAATTGCTCCTGAAAAAATACAAAGAGGAGATTCTATTAATTACTTAGGATATAAGATAGAGCTACAAAAAATTAGACCCCAAAAGGTACAACTAAGGAGAGATCGATTGAAGACTCTTAATGATTTTCAAAAGTTATTAGGAAGCATTTCCAACTTACTGGGTATCATGGGAATACCCAAAGATGGACTACAAAATTTGGCTAATACTCTAGAAGGGGACAAAGAATTAAATAGTCCAAGAGAATTATCAGCCAAAGCTGAGAAGGAATTGGCTCTAGTAGAAAAGAAAATTCGAGAAGCACATGTGGATCGTGTGGATCCAGAACTTAAATGCATTCTTGTCATATTCCCCTCCAGACATTCCCCAACAGGTATTTTGATGCAGAGGGAAGATATTATATTGGAATGGATATTCCTACCACGTAAACCAAATAAGAAATTAAAGACTTATATAGAAAAGATCTCTGATTTGATTCAAAAAGGTAAACTAAGACTTCGCCAGTTGACAGGAATGGACCCAGCAGAAATTGTAGTACCTTTAATTAATGAAGAAATTTCATCACTATGGAAAGATAATGAATACTGGCAGAGAGCTTGCAGTAACTTTTTGGGAGAGATTAACAACCACTATCCCAAAAGCAAGAGAATAGAATTCATAAAGAAGACTGAATGGGTCCTTCCTTACATTGTACGACAAAAGCCAATTTCTGGAGTCCTCACATTCTATACTGATGCAAATAAATCAGGGAAAGCAGGATATAAATCAGGAGACTTAAGTAAAATGGTACAAAGTCCATACAGCTCTGTACAAAAGGCAGAACTGTATGCCACTCTTATGGTACTGATGGACTTCACAGAACCCCTCAATATAGTCACTGACTCTCAATATGCAGAGAGAGTTGTTTTACATATTGAAACTGATGAATTTATTCCTGATAATACAGAATTAACTTCATTATTCATACAATTGCAGGAAATCATCAGAAAAAGGGAACATCCTATATATATAACACATATCAGATCCCATACAGGTCTGCCAGGACCTCTAGCACAAGGTAATGATGAGATTGATCAGTTACTAATAGGTAATGTGCTAGAAGCCTCAGAATTTCATAGGAAATACCATGTAAATAGCAAAGGTTTGAAGAAGGATTTCTCCATCACTTGGCAACAGGCTAAGGATATTGTGGAAAAAATGTCCTACTTGTTCCATCTATAACCAAATTTCATTACCTGCAGGGAGCAATCCAAAAGGTATACAAAGAAATGAAATTTGGCAGATGGATGTGTTTCATTTTGCAGAATTTGGAAGATTAAAGTATGTACATCATACCATTGACACCTATTCAGGATTTCAATGGGCAACTTCTATGAGTTCTGAAAAGGCTGATTCTGTGATTACACACCTATTAGAAGTTATGGCCATTATGGGAATACCTGTACAAATTAAGACAGACAATGCCCCAGCATATGTCTCCAATAAAATGAGACAATTCTTTGCTTATTACAATATAAAGCATGTTACAGGTATACCACACAATCCCACAGGCCAAGCAGTCATAGAAAGATCCAATCGAACTTTAAAGGATATGCTAAGTAAATAGCAACAGGTAACAATGACTCCTAGAAATAAATTGCATAGTGCTTTATTAACCTTGAATTTTCTCAATGCTGATGAGAAAGGAACAACAGCTGCGGAGAGACACTGGATGACAGACAAAACTCCTGAGCTAAACCAACCGGTTTATTTCAAGGATGTGTTGACCTCAGAATGGAAACCTGGATATGTTCTACGTTGGGGAAGGGGTTTTGCCTTTGTTTCTGCAGGAGAAGAAAAGCTATGGATACCAACAAAATTAGTAAAAATTCGATTCGAACAGGAAAAATCCCTTGATGAGGAGAAGTAAAAGATCATCCACCAATGTGACATCTCTACAAGTTGTAAGAAAAATTTAACAATCAAACGTTGGGGTATGGTTCTGTTTTTGTCTTTCCAGGATAATGGAAATACCCATCTTCCAAAAATCATAAGGCCTTGGATATCCGGATGTTTACAGCAGAAAGAAAGAATCTATTGGTACCAATCTACACACGGTAAAATCTCACTGTCTAACATCTATCTCTCTATCAACCTAGAAAAGCTGTGGTTCCAATTCAATTATAAGCCAAGCTAGCTTTGGAGATGGAATTGGCTCACTCCTTCTCTAAACCCAAGCATATTGCTAAAAGAAAAGTTTGAGAGATTCTTCAGTCCCATATCAGAAGAGCCCTCTGGTGTGGGACAGAAGGAAACCAATAAAAAAAGGACCATTGTCTTCTAGATTCTAATTCTCTCTATGCTTACTCTTGATTTCTCAGAATCCTTTCTTACATGCTATGTCCTCTTTAAATCCAAACCTTCCATTTTGATAACAAATAAGTTTTTCCAATAGCAATCTTGGAAGTCTCCAGAAGGAAGATGGGGCCCCAACAACAGCAACTCTACCCAATCCAGAATGATGCCATGGTAATCATCATCATACTACACTTCTTGTCAGAATTTCAGAGAATCTTACCCATTACTCTAAGACTTGCTGCAGAACCTACAGTTAGTCTAACTAAGATTTAACTATCTGAGCTTTCTCATAGTACCCAACAGAGATAACATCACCCCCTAAACAGCAGGAAGCAATTCTAAGAAAACGATGCCCCTTCTCCCTTAGGTTTCATAATTCTCAGGGTTATGGATGATGGTTATAGGGTTGGGGGTGGAAGAAAATATTAGACTCAGTATTCAAAAAAAAAAAAAAAGAGAGAGAGAAAAAAGGGAAAAGAAGAAATGGAATGGATAGGTATAAGATATTATGGTAGATTATTGTATATACTAGTAAAGAAATTTAGTAAAATAGCAGCCTTAGATAATTTGCACTGTAATTTGCACTGTTATGGTTCTTATATGTTGATACAAATGTAAACTATTTGTATATTCCTGTTTAAGATAATTTGTATATTGATACAAATACAGAACTATATTTGTTAATAATGTACATATATTTCTACTCTTATTTGAAATATTTGTATATTGATACAAATGTAAATTTCTATCTGTCAGACTTTATGTACGTTCTACTTCTGTTTAGGATATTCGGTATATTGATATATATTTAAGATTATTGTCATATTGCATATCGCACTATATATTCCTACCTCTGTTATAAATATATTGTGTATTGTCACAATTTTGAAGTCATTGTTCTTTACCATACATTTGCTTATAGACTGTTTACCTTGTTTACGTGAAGCCTTAGTCCTTAGGTTATTTCGGTAGATAAGACTTATAGATTTATAGTCACCTATGCTTGTCATCTCTATAGTTACGTTAGTTAGGTTATCCAGATTTACGGATACATAGGTCAGATGGACAGGTAATCTTCAAACACTTCATAGACCTAGAGAATATGGCATTTAAATAACTTAGAATTCTGTTGACGTGAGACACAATTGCTCCTGGCTGCACCAATTTGATCCCGAGAGAATGTTGGGCTTCTAAGACATTTCCATTTGGAAGTTTGTCTTCTTGGCACAAAATGGCCTACTGGGCAAAGAACTGCCCTGGCCTCGACAGCTGACAGTACAAATGCAATGCTGTCCTTTCTGGACAAGCGGGACACAAGGAAAGCGACCACTGTACTCTGCCAAGACAGGGTAAGATGGTCTTTCAGAATTCCTGCTTCTGAAAATGGTCTGTCAGATACTTTAGGCCTGTAGCCAATTTGAATGCACCAACAATGCTGAGAAACATTAGGTGACTGTCCAGGCTGTCAGCTGTCTCGGTCTACTCTTGCAAAATTCCCGAAAGTTGCTTGCATCCATCTACCATTTCTCAGGTACCATTATATTCCTTCTCAGGTCTTTGATGGGATTGAAGACTAGCAGTTATAGTTACAACTTAGTAGATAGAACATATTAAGTATTAGATTCGGGTTCTTTAGGATAGGACACCTTTTGGAATGATCTTTGTAACATGCCATTTACCTATGCTCTATACTTCTCTGGATTTTAGTATGTGTTTCTTGCTTGATATTGTTTGCATTGGTTGTAGTTCCATCTTATCTAGGTCATTATCCCTCATTATTCCTGGACAATATTTGATAACCATTCCTTTGTATATAGTCTGGTATTAGGTTAGAACGTTCTTATTTAGACAAAAAGGGGGAGATGTAGTGGGTAGCCATTCCAGCTTTGATCTGGAAGTTCCAACCCCCATTGAGACTTTGGCAACTGTCACGCCTACAAGGTGGGGCCAAGGGAGGCACCTGGAGACCTGAGATCTGGATGGGCGAGGCTCTCTCTGTTCCGGGATGCTGGACGTTGGAGGTGGGCCAAGCAGAGCTCCAGAGAACACCGCTGGACTGCGATACACCTTCCCCAGACCCCGCGACCTACCTATCCCTTAATTATATATTAGGGGATATAATATATATTAATTATTATTATATATTATTAATATAATTATAATTAATATATATTAATTATAATAAATCTCCTTTTAACTACGTGGAGTGGCCTTAATAATTTCACCAATAAAGACACAGAGAGAGAGACAAAGAAAGAGACAGAGAGACAAAGAAAGAGACAGAGAGAAACAGCCAGCCCTCCAGACAGACACAGAGACACAAAGACAAAGACAGAGAGAGAGACAGACAGAGAGACACAAAGACAGAGATGGGGAGAGAGAGAGAGAGACAGACAGACAGACAGACACAAAGACAGACACAAAGACAGAGACAGAGAAATGAAAATGAACAGAGATATGCGTGTGGCCACACATGTGCCAGGCATGTATGTGGCGGACAGAGAATACCTGAGGGAGTCAGGTCTTTCCTTCTACTCTGTGGGTCCCAGGAATCAAACTCTGGGTTGTCAGGCTTGGTGGTAAGCACCTCTGCCTGCTGAGCCATCTTGCTGGCTCTAACAACCATTTTTTAAGCTTTTTTTAAATTTAATTTGTGTGTCTTTCACATCATGCATCTCAATCCCATTCATTTCCCATTCCTGCGTATCCTCCCTCTGCCCTTGCACCCAAATAAAATTTAAGAGGAAAAAGAAAAGAAAAAAAGGGGGAAGGGAATCTCATCATGAAAGCTGTAGTATGGCACAGTGAGCCATGCAGTAAACACTTTTGTCCATATATCTTTACTTGCAAGTGTTCACTGCAAAGAGTCATTGGTCTGGTCTGAGGCCTCTGGTTTCTGCTACACTGTCGATACTGGGCCCTCACTGGGACTCCTTGGTCATCCCGCTGTTGCCCCGTGTTGTGGAGATGCTGCAGCTTTGGGTCTGCAGGACCGGCCCCTTCACGTGCTCCAGCAGATCACAGATGGGGTAGATGTTGGTGGGCCAACATATAACCCTGGTTCTGGGCCTAGGTAGTTGCAGGGTTGGTCAGCCTGCCAGCTTTCCCTTATCCTCACCACATGATGCCACATGACAGATGGGGACAGCTTTTCCATGCTCACAACTTGGGGGCTAATTCATTCACACACCTCCACCAACAGGATTGGCTCTATTGTGCTGCCCAGGCGAGGTGTGGGGCCTGCTTACAACCACTTTTGACCGTTTCTTGTATAGAAATAGATTAGTTCTCTTGAAGTTACTAATTAGGTAGCATAAAAGTGAAGTTGTTGGATCAGGCCCTCTGAGTGGGTGAGACAGTTGATTGGCCTGATCTGTTTGGGAGGCATCCAGGCAGTGGCACTGGGTCCTGTGCTCATTGCATGAGTCGGCTGTTTGAAACCTGGGGCCTATGCAGGGTCGCTTGGCTCGGCCTGGGAGGAGGGGACTGGACCTACCTGGACTGAGTCCACCAGGTTGATCTCAGTCTGTGGGGAAGGCTTTGCCCTGGAGGAGATTGGAATGGGGGGCGGGCTGGGAGGAAGGTGAGGGGGGCGGGAGGGGGGAGAACAAGGGAATCTGTGCCTGTATGTAGAACTTAATTGTATTGCAAAATAAAAATTAAAAAAAAAAAAAAAGAAGAAGAAGTTGTTTTTAAAAAGGACATTCCTATCTCCTAGTTTTGCCTTCAGTACAGTTTAATACAAAAAACTTTTGATTTGCTTTTCTTTGAGTCTTTTTGTAGCCCATGCCAGCCATGAGTGCGCTATCTTTAGGCATCCTCCCTCACACTGGGATAATAGGTGCATGCAACCACATCTAGCTAAAAATGTCTTTAAAATAAAGTTTTGACATAAACTGTTAGGTAAGTAGACTGTACTTTGCCATTCATTTATTTTTTTTCACTTTTGTAATACAATAAGTATTAGCTACTTAGTAAGAAAATATTCTCTAGAGATTTCTGTTTCCTGCTCGTCATTAGAATACAGTATGATTTTGTGCTTGGACTAGTCCCCTACTGATCTATTTAACACAGAAGCCAGGTCCTTGCTCCCTTGGCTACACTCAAGAGTAGGAATTAGCAAATTGTCACCATTGGGCCAAGTCTATCCTAGCACTTAAAAAATGATGTTATTTGTCATTAATATTCTATAAGCCATATGTGGAGCAGTAAGATGTTTGGACTTTTGGGGAAGAATATGATATTTGTATGTACCTTATTACTTATACTTCAGCTATTGTTACTATATAATATAACTAAAACAGAAAGTATTCAAGTTTCCATACCTGACATGTCTGCTGAATCACCTATAATGAAGAATCAGTTAAAAAGAAGCTATCAATAAATAATATAATAATAGTACATTTATACAACACAATTATAATTTTGTTATTTAATTGACAAAATATCCTATACAAAATTAGGTTATTATATCAAATTGAATAGACTGAAAGAAGGCACTCACTTTCATTATCTACATATATTAATGTTCTATGAACGATCCTTCAGTCTTTCTTTCAGTGTATTTAATGAAATACATAAAATTTTAATCATAATAATTTGTAAAGTAATACTGCTATGAACCTTTTTGGGTTTATAAAATGCACTGCTGATTACACTTTGGAGGTTTGATGCATCTGTGCCTGCAGGAAAGAGTTATATCTGAGGAACGGGGCAGCAAAGACAACCCAGAGAAGAACAAATTCCTGACTAACAAACAGTATCTGCAGAGCTAATGAAGATATCAAGATACCGACAAGCTAGTAAAGTGAGTGAAACAATTGTGACTCACTGAGACCCCCCAACACATGCTAATTTCAATAATGTTTACCAGTATACTTGACTGGCCACATCTGTAATGCAAGATCATGGTAATTTTCTGACTGTTGATTTAAACAGACCTGCTATCCTGCTCATTGAGTTGTCAACCTTGATTTTTTGACAGAAGTTAAAAATAAATCGCAGGTACATTTCAAACCATTGGTGAATCTGATCAATACTAGCAATACAAGCAAACATTTTTAAATGCCAAGGGATTCTTTAACATGAAACAGAACTTCATTCTCTCTTACCCAACCTAACCTTTGCTGAACAAGGGCTCTATCCCCATTGATCTAGTTCATTTCTTGGCTCCCCCTTTCATTCTTCCTCCAAGTTTTATATACTATTGAATGCAAACGTTTACTGACAGAAATTCCTGCAAAAGCTAAAGGCTCACTGTTTACACAGTAGTCTGAGCAAATTCCGATAACCAAAGTCAAGCATAAGGTAATCGGGCTAGGCTACACACGCATACGCGCATTCTGAGCAATCTACAATTTAATACACTTCAACTTTTCCTAGGGTGCTGAAATTATTAGAATAAATAAATGGTTCAAACTACATTTTTTTGAAATACAGAAACATACCTACTTGGCCAGTTGCCACTATGTTGATAAATTTGGGGTGCTGATTTACAGTGAGGCACAGAATGTCATCATTATGTTCCTGATAAAAACTCTGAGTCCCTATAAAGAAAGAATGTGAGAGTTAGCTTTAGAAACTTTAAGACGCAACAGCCAAATGCACTTATTAAGTATAATAAATTAATTTATTTGTTTACTCGAAATACATTTTGAGCATTAACCATGTAAGTGATTACTAAGAAAATGATGACAATGAGTTGATAACCTTCAAGGGATAGAGCCCTGGAAAGGATAAACCACGGACAACCTGAAGATACCAAGTACCATGAGAGACAGATGAACAAAAGGCTGGAGATGTAGCTAACTGTGCATACATACACATGGTTCACCCGAATAAAGTGGATAGTGATGAAAGCAGCAATAGGGATGGAAAATTAAGCAGGTTCTAGAATTACGGAAGACTCTGAATACTTGCCTATCATCTTCCCTCTTTGATTTTGTAAAGAAAAAATTTACTAGGGTCACAGAAAAAAGTAATTACTCATTTATCAATCTGGGTGCTGTTTATTCATATTTCACATTCATCTTATAAGCAGTATTTTTTTTTTTATCAGAAAGCTAATATGGTTCCTCTAGCAGTACTGACAGTGAAGGGACCTTTCAGAGGCTCCAAAAGCAGTCCATGAAAATGATAACAAGACTAAATCAAACAGGAGGTAAAATTACTCAGTGTGGAAATGAAGTCAGGACAGCAGGCTGGATGTAGATTATAGAGGACCATGTACAGCAGGTTCTCCACAACCTCAACAATTGCATTAACACACCTATGTTACTTACACTTACTTCCTCAAAGCCCCTGGGTGTGGCAGTGCACACCTGCAATCCCACAGAGGCAGGTGGATCTTTATGAGTTTGAGTTTGAGGCCAGCCTGGGCTACACAGTGAGTTCCATGCCAGACTGAGCAACTTAAGGACTTGTGTCCAAAAAATAAAAATAAGCAAATAAATCTTCTTAAGGTGAAATGTGTTTTGTATTTTTCAGAGCAGAAGGTCCAGTGAGAGGAACAAACAAGTAATTATAGGCTACTGGTTAAACTGGTGGAAAAGGAGCTAGTAGACACTTCTCTGAACATTACAACACAACCCCAAACTGACAGGAAACACTCAAAACCAAAGCAGAACAGAGACAGGCAGATCTCTATGAGTTGGAGTTTGAGGCCAGCCTGGTCTACATAGCAAGTTCCAGGCCAGCCAAAGCTACATAGTGAGACCCTGTCTTGAAAAAAAAAATTTAAATAAGAATACTATTTTTAGTTTTAACAAATAATTTTAAGCTGCTAGATACGAAGTTCTAAAGTAAAAACAGTGTGTGTCAGGGAATTAAGACCTCCTACCTGTAGCAACATTGTGCAGAATCCCAACAGAGGCCGTGTGATAGATTATATCATCGCCATCATTTAAGTAGTGCACATTGTTCCTGCAGTCTCTGCCTCGATAGCCAAAAGCAAGCTCCAACACAAGATCCTACAGCAATGACAAAACCATTGTCGATTACATCCTTCCTCGGTGTGAATGTTCACTAGAGCTCTGGGATACAGACAGTACTAGCATTTTCTGTCAAAGGTAGAATGTGCTTTCGAAATCAAGCTTGACATTTAAATTGTTTTAGCCTTTCAAAATTTCACATATACATCACATAAAATAAACATTTACATATATAATATACTTTATCTTCCCCCACTATCCTCTCATCCCCTCCCCCTCCCACTGAACCCTTTCTTCCTCAAAAGCCCCCTCTTACTTTCCCATCCCTTGGTGTCCTATTGCCTGATTGCTACTGTGTAAATGTGCCATGCACATGGTGGGTGGTTGTTCACTTAAGGAAGGGCAACTTACCAGGGGCGGTACCCCTGAGGAGCATGATTTCTTTCCCCCAGAAACCACTGACTACAGCTCCTTGGGGAGAGGGGCCTGAGGCTACTCCCTATTGGTGGTGGAGTATTGATGGGCCCAGTCTTATGCAGGTGACCACTACAGCTGTGACTTCATGGGTTCAACAGCCATTAGACATACTGTAACATGCTTTCAGTGATGGAAACACACATTCCATATTTTTTAATATAAACTTATAAAAAGGAGAAGGGAATCACAAGGTCATCTCATTCCAATAGAATAGATTTAAGTTTCCATGTGTTAAACATTGACACATTTCTTATGTCCAAAGGAATGTTTCAGTTTGTATTCATTGTTAGTCCAGGTACTTGTTCTACATACTTAAGGTAAATTATCTTCAAATTAGACACCCAGGAGAGCCCAAAGCTGTTTCTGACAAGTCCTGGGTAAAGTTCTGGCAGAGAATCCTACAACTAGAAGTATTCCTTTTCACTGCCTTATGGGCAGAGGGAGGGAGCTCCACTCATCACCTCCTGTAGCTGTACACCTTTCTCATGGCGGATCTTATGGGCGGAGGGAGGGAGCTCCACTCATCACCTCCTGTAGCTGTACACCTTTCTCATGGCGGATCTTATGGGCGGAGGGAGGGAGCTCCACTCATCACCCTCCTGTAGCTGTACACCTTTCTCATGGCGGATCTAGCACAGCTTGCTTGTTTGCTGCTGATATTGTCTTTAGGAAATGCCCGTGAGAAGGTTTCTTGATGGAAGAGAGAAAGAGACACAGTCTCCATGTGCCCTATATATTAAATGTATCACATGGGTAAAAAGTTTCTGAAGTAGTGCATCTAATGTTTAACTTATAAAATCAATTTACTAACTATAAGACACTACCAAGATGTCTTTGCTTCCCTATTCATTCATGAAATCATTCATATAAATTTACATTTAGACATTTCTCCAAGATACAGATCAATTCAGGATATTACTTATGCAACAATAAAAGACTCATTTGAAATTAAAAGAAACAGAGAGTATCAATCTAAATTTTAGACCTGAGTAACAATTAAGCAACCAAGTTTTACAACCAACCAAGCAAAGATAATTCAATATACCCAGTTTCACGAAAACTAATGGCAAAACTTGAATGTTTTATAAAAAGGAAGCTTGGGAATATTGAGAAATTTGCTTTCCTTACCTCTATGGGTCTCTTCTTCTTGCCAACATTGTTTGACTGAAGTTTCTCTGGCTGTGGTGGGGCCCTACTCACTGGGGGCCTGCAAGAGAGGAGTGGGAAGGAGGAAAGACAGAATTATCAGCCTCCACTGATCTCCCAACTTGTCCTCCAGAAATGTCACCCTCCCCAAAGGGAGCCCACTCTCTTTCCACTAGACTGTGCTCTCTATATCTTTATAACTTATAATGTAGAAAGAAAGAATATCTTATTCAATTTTACTTTTATTATCTTTGGTCTCTGTCTCACAATGTAAATAACATAGCATAAGAATAGGCAAATATAAGAATGCTAGTTTGACACACTCAAACATTTCTGGATGCGTACAGTATCATCAAAGCCTGGATTATTGCTCTGGAGCATCCCTTATGGCTTACACAGCAGATACCTAAAACATTCTGACAGTGAATTTGGATGACATTTTCATGAACTTTCTACACTACTGGTAACATAATTCACAGGAGTTCAAATTTCTAACAGCATGTTCTCCATGCTCCTCCACGCCCTTTACTATGCCACTGCCTGAATTCCCTCATGGTGGCTAACGGCATCCACAGCAGAAAGTTATTCAAGGAAGACATTTTATATTCACAAAGCAAGGTAAACCACTCAGCACCCCCAAAAGGTCATTACCACAATTACTGCCTCTAACTTTCCCTCTTCCCTAATCTGTTTATGGAAAAATTATCACCTTTCCTTACATAATAGCTTTTGAATCAAGCCCTCTCTTATCTGCTCAGAATCTGCTATTCCAACAAGGGCATAGATTCATATTTTAAATTATATAATTGTGGAAGAACTTTTATAAAACCTTTTATTTAATTTTTAAAAGCCACTTACTAGTCCATCTCAACCATTATTCAAATATTTTATAATCTAAACATTGAATCTAAATCATCCATTAATTCCTCTCTAAATTTTAAATATTCAATTTATAACTAAATTAGAAAAGATACACATTAATTTTATAAAAACTTCCAACATTTAATTATTAATTAAAGCCATATAGATTTCAAAATTACTGTCAAGTTACATATTTGTAAAGCTAAAAGAAGTGTTGTATCTTTTAAAATGTGTGTGTGTGTGTGTGTGTATGTGCATGCCCACATGTGTGCATGAGTCCATGCATGTCTGAGTGTATGTGTACCATGTGCAAGCAGGAGCCCACAGAGGTCAGAAGAGGTGTCAAATGCCCTGGAACTGGAGTTAAGGATGGTTGTGAGCCACCATGTGGATGCTAGAAACTGAACCTAGTCTTCCACAAGAACAGTCAGTACTCTTAACCACTGAGCTATCTTTCTAGCCCGGTATATATTGAACACACAATATAAAATAAATGCAGTGCTGGGGATCTAGCCTGGTGGCAGCACGGTGGCCTAGCACAAGCAAATCCTGGATTTGATCCTGAGTACTGTAAAATAGTGTTAAATAAATGTACATATTCACATAGTGCATGAAATAGTCTGTACCAAGCATTACTAACTGGTATAAAAAAAAATACCTTTAGCAAGAATGTGTAACTTTCCAAAGTAAACATAGAATTTTAAAGTTCAAACCTTCACATTTTTGAATATTCTTAAGTAAAAATAGAACTAAATTTGTAATATTTAATTATATTCATACCTGGAATATTTCTACCTGAACTAGTTCAAAAAATGACAGAAAACCTGGCTTTTCTTCCAAGTCAACTTTGTTTGTGAACTTTATTCAACGTGTAAGTACCTCATAGCTTTAATTCTAATCCCATTAGCAAGCTTTACCTCTATAACCTTACGTAACAATTAAGCATATTTTAATTTTATAAGGATTATTTACATAAATCCTATTATTGCCTAAAATGAAATTATTTGGCTTGTAAAATTATACAATTTGGATGCACAAACTGTTAGTAATACAGTGACTTATGTGAGCTAAACAATTCAGATGCTGCTCCTTTGGAGGGAGGCAGTGGGAGCAGAGGTGGAGACGAAGCATCACTGCTCACTAAGGGCAGACAGGAGAGCTGACAAAAACACAAAGTCTGGTCCTGTAAACCTAACAAGGACAGGGTTACCTGGATCCTCTTTTCAGCAGCAGGGAAAAAAGGAAAAGTATTATAACACATGTTTGAATTTTAAACATGATTACAGAATCTCACATAATAAAATATCGTTAGGTTTAGCACAGATAAACTATATTTCATACATTAAAGGCTTGTACTTAAGAAAAGCTTAAATTAATCCATTAATGGCAGAGAAACCAGAAGATTAAAAAAGGAAGACATATGAGAATTCAGAATGTGCTGTGATAAATTTTAGAGTGTCATTCCTCTTGACTCTGTTCTTAAGGAAGGAGAAGAGAACCTTAGCCAGCTACTGCTAGGCTGCTTTTAAAGAAACTGTCTCATGAGACCATCTTTCACAGCTAAGAAGGTTCTCCTGGTACCAACTCAAGCAGTCAGACTCAGTCATTCAGGGCCTTACTGAGTTTGAGACTTGGCTAAAAAAGGAAGTATCATTAAAAAGAAGAATGCCAACTGAGTGCGGTAGTACTCATCTATAATGCCACTATAATGCCACACTCTGGGAAGCTGAGGCAGGAGGATTGCTGTGAGTTGAAGGCTAGCGTGAGCAACACTATTAGCACCAGGGCAGCCAGAGCTACAGAGCAAGACTGTCTCAAAACACATCTCTCCCACTCCCCAAGAAAAAAATTCCCTTAATAGCAGAATGAAGTTTAGCAGGGAGTATGTGATGGAAATCCAGCATTCTGGCCTCTGTGAGAAGGGATCTCAAATGCCAGCCAGCTCTGGCTACACTTCAAAATTCTGTCTCAAAACACCAAAATCAAATCAAATCAAAACACAAGGGTCTGAGGATGAAGCTGTGGTGGAACACTTGCCTATCACCTGAGGCCTAGATTCAGACCCAGGAGTGGGAGGACAGATATGACAACATAATGACTGACAGAATTGAAAGGGAGCACAGGTGTCTCCTTTCACAGCTTTCCTGTCAGATGGCTGTCCAAGCACATTGTGACAGTGAGGTTACTTCACGTAAAAAGCTGTCCATATCCAAGACAGCAATTACAGCTCCACTTAGCTTCATGTTTCAAACAAGTGATTCCTAGATAACGGAGTGTTCTTAGAACAGCCTTCTTTCACTCTGTGCTTTCTTCTACAGTACTCAGAACAGCCAGGGTTTCCTTTAACATGGAGCTCAGTTAAAGGAAACACACTACTTTCCAGACAGACTAGGTCTGAATGCTTCATTTCTGTTAAAATCGTGTAAGATTACGTGGTCCTGCTCAGACATCAAGCCATACTCTGGAGTCATCTGTGCATATATTACTCTGTTGAAAACACAATGAATTTCCCAGACAATTAATTTCCATTGTCAAATTATTCAAGGACACTGACTGGGTTTCTGAACAATCTGGTCTCAAATGCACTTTTCATCCGTATCTCCTAGCATTTTTCTAGAAAGTGGCATCTTTTTTTCCTTCTAAAACTGGCTCATTTCCATGATGTCTCCTTTAGAATTGCTCTGAAGACAATTTCATCTCATTGAAGGTAGCTGTAAGCCAGCGCTCCAACAGCCTTTTTTATCCATATAATTGTGTTAAACACAAAAATACCATAATTACCGTATTTTTAAAAAATGAATGAGTGTATTAAACATCATTAAATGGAACAAATGGTTTATAAAGTGAATAACCTTTCATTGATAAATATATACGACTATGTTAGTTTTCACGGGCATCTAAAGGAAGTACTAAAACTCACGGATTCATGAACAGTCATTTGTAAAATTATAATGAAGACCTACTTCCACAATAACCACCACATTTCATTTTCTAATTGGTTTTGTCAAGTGTAACTAAATGTTTTACAGCAAAAATTAATATCTTGAAATACTCTCGGAATCAAAGCAGACTAAAAAACATTTTGATAGGACATGTCCTTTAGAAACACTTACCTTACTACCCCCTGTCTTTGAAAGGCAAAGGAGAAGAAAGTGGGGAAACATAAGAAACTGATGGTGAATATACATAACAGTAAGTAAGCAGAGTAAAAGTAACAGCAAAAGAACTTTAAGAAAATACAAAATTTCTAAGTTTATAATAGATTTTGGATATTTTAATTAAAACACTAGAAATTCGATTAAAAATTAACTACCTTAGATACAAAATACTTGCTATAAAATACTTACTAAAAAAGAAAGTCATATCACTATTAAAATCATTCAGCAAAAAAATATCCACAAAGTATTAACTAAATACAGTAACAATCAATTGTCATCACAAGTATTTCCTTTAAAGTAGATGATTCAAGGCTTAACTGATTATGAAGTAACTGATTAATATTTAACGACCAACATTAAAATATAAAACAACTATTTAAACAACTAAAGCATACTCTGAATAATACATTCAAAACTGGCAGAGTACGTATTGCCTTTTATCTCCTCTTATTTATCATTTTTGTGTGTGAAAATGAGGCTCTTCTGAGCCACATTAGTGACATCTGTCTTAGCATTTTCAAAAGAACTTAGCAGAACTGGCACTTCAGAAATTGAGAATGAAATGCAAAAAACACTTCAGGACTAATTCTAAGTTAGCTGCAAAAAGTCCAAACGAGAGCTGGGCATGGCGGCTTACACCTTCCTACCAGCCCCTGCGATGCAGAGGCAGAAGAAGTATGCACAGGAGGAGGCAGGCCCGGGGTACAGCACACAGGGAGTTCCAGGCCTGACTGGGCTACAACGTCAGACCCTGTCTCAAGAGAACGAACAAAAACAACTAACTAACGGAAATGGTTGCCGCAATGAAAGCATTAAAGAACTCTTCAAAACAGGAAAACCTTTCCATCTGCTGTCACGTAGACTGCTTCACCAATGAAGAGGAGATATGCTTTACTGTGACAAACTATGTCTTCCAGAGTAAAGTTAGGCTATATAACAAATTGAGCTGATGAATGATAAAATTTCTCCTTGAAAAAATCAATAGACCTTATGGAAGAGATTACGGCACTTTTTACTTTTCATTATGTGGGAGATAGAAATTTCCTTAAATAGTACTAATTTTTCAAATATTTAATTTACAAAACCCATATTTGTTTATATGTGCTCCATTCCTGTGATTAATAAATATTAAGATAGTACTGATTACTTTGTGAATATTTAATCTCAGGATTAGTATTTTAGGTTACTTTTTCTTTCTGTCGTCATCATCTTCTCCTTCTTCTTCTTCTTTTTTTTAAATGAGACAGGCTCTCACTTTGTAGGCCTGGCTAGCCTGGAACTTCCTTTGTAAAGCAGGCTGTCTTCATGTTCACAGAGATCTATCCGCCTCTGCCTCCTAAGTGCTGGGATTACAGATGGGTGTCATCATGCCAGCCTACCCTCTTTTCATTAAATGAGTGTGCTATCATTAGTAAAGATCTGTTTCTTAATTCTTAGTATTTAATTCTTGATTATGTTATTTAGAACTTGAAATAATCCATAGATAAGGATTATAGCTCTCATTCTGCCTGTGAAGAACACAGGTTGAGATGAATATTTTTTCAAGGTCACACACTGATACATGGCACAAATGGGTATTGCAGCATTTTGTCTGGCTCCAAATGTATGAACTTAGCACTAGACACTGTCTTCTAGCAAGTTGCCTCACCCTGGAATTTTAATACATGTATTCAGATCACGGTATGAATGACTTTCCTAACAATTTTATACTTCTCCTCTTCACCCAGAACAAAACGCACACTCAGCCTCTGACTCTTCTTTCGATGACCGCCCACTGTTGTTACCTAGGCTGTTTTATGGACAAACTGAGTACCTGAAGCAGAAAGGAGCTGCGAGCGTTCCCTGGGAATACTGCCAGCAGTGAGTCCTCAGAGTGCCTCGGGGTCTCCTTCCCCATTATTAGGTGCGGTCACCCCTAACTTCATCCCTGGCCCTGACTATTAGGCCCTCATTTCATGTTTTCATGTTTTCCATCAAACACGAATTTCTCATGGCAAAGTTTCCTTCATGATAGCCGTCTCTGGAAGTCGCTGCTACCCCACCCACCACTACCTCTGTTTCTCACTGTTTCTGGACAACGTCTTTTATTATTTCTTAAAACCTCTTCACTTGTGGAGTCTATACCATAGGCTTGTTTGTTCTGTTTGTGATTCTGAGACTAGAGCCCAGGCCTGAGGTGTGCTGGCAAGTGCTCTCTCACTGAGCTACACATCCAAATCCCAAATGCCTCTTCACTGTTCTCCATCCTTGACTTGGAATACACTTGGCCAAATTCCCTTCTTAGCAAAGACTTTACTAGACAGTTCCCTGCTGGGCTGGGGAGACAGCTCTGTCAGTAATGTGCTTGCCTTACAAGCATGAGCACTTAAGTTCAATCTTCAGAACCCATGTCAAAAAAAACCCAAAAAACAGGTGTTAGCCCTGAGACTTCCTGGTCAGCCAGACTTGTCTGTCTACTTGGGGATTTCCAGCCCAGCGAGAGACTTTGCCTCAAAACAAACAAAGGACAGCTCCTGAGAAACAGCAGCCAACAGCCATGCTCTGTCTCTGACCTGCACCAGCACTTGTGTTCATGTACAGTTACCCAAACATGTACTTGGATGTGTATACAGAAACACACGAGAGTTTTCTTTTCATAAAATTGCTCTGCATGTGTTGATTCTCTATCAAGATCAGTAATTTCCATTAAAGAAATTCCACTTCAATTCATCTTTTGGGTACATTTTTTGAAATAGTAATAGCTGAGCCTTCATTGAGGGCTTTTAGAGACTGAGTCACACCTTATCTCCTCCCCAATCTATCACACACTTATGAAAGTCAGAAAATAATATTAATCAAATCATAGTAACTTTACATATAGACAGTGTAAACACCAAGAGTACTTAAGGACATTTTCTAACAGTAGTTCACAACTGCAGAAATGAATACTACTAGTAGCTTCTACAGGAAATCCATTTAAATATAATTCAATTTTTTATATCAGTATCATTTCTCTTACCTAACTTTAAACTTTCTTATTACCTTTCATCAACTGATGGCTCCTTTTGCTGCAAATGAGGCTTGACTCCCAGCATTGGGCGAATATTAGTTGATAAGGCTCTGATGGTGTAACTAATTTCATTCTCTCTTGTCACATCACTGTCATAGCCTAGCATCAAAACAGAATGTTACTAAGTGATAATAAGGTGATCAATTATGTTCTTATAAATTCAACCTCTTCCAACAGTATAAAATAAATTGTTAAAGCCACATTACTAAATATGCTACTAGAAAAATTTATGTGAAGACTATTTAATAATATGTAATGATATCTACAAATTATCACTAATTGTACATTGCTACAAGCTACAAAGATGAGTTCGATCACCTCATTTTTATTAAAAATATTATGTACATAAGTGCATAATTATACTAGTAAATATCTTCAACTGTGTGGATGATTAAATTATTCATCCTGTGTTCTTATAATTACTGATATTACTGACATATTAAGAAAACAAAAATTATCTTAAAATATAAAGCTCAATAACATAAAGGCTTTTAACAGCACTTAAAGTATTATTGGCTGTCTTACAGATAGTAACTATCCAAGTAATCAATACACACCAGTTATAAATCACAAAAACAATTTTGTTGTAAACTGACCCAAACACTAATAACACAATTGTTCAAACACTATTATTATTTATTTTTAACTTCTGTAGTTTAAATCAGTAGAGCTATTTTTTATATATTTTTGTTAAAATGTTTTAAAATGATATACCTCCATCTTCTTCAGAATCTATATCAGACTCTTCACTATCACAAGACTTTTTTTCTCGATAGCTCTCCATTTCGTTTGTCCATACCATTAAAGACATATCTGCACCTCCCAGGGTAACCAGCATGCTGTCATCATAAGTCCAGCGAACATTTGTGACATGTGTACTATGAGCCACATACTTCTTAAACTTTGCAAATTTTCCCTGAAAATAAAATGAAGTCAAACATTCTTTCTGAACTCTGGCACTGAAACTTTTGTTTTTAAAGTTTGAGAGATATATATATATATAATATGGACACACACAATCATATGTCACTTCAATTCACTGTGCTTTCTTTGATAAATACTACATACACATAGTTTGTTTCTTTCTTTTGTCCTCTGGTATTTCACACCTACTAAGTAGGCAATAGGTACTCTACTATAGAGAACTTACATAGTAGAAGAGTTCTACTATAGAGAACTCTTAAGTTATAGACCTAGGAAAGATTAGTTATGCAAGTAAATTTGAGATCAATAAACTATAAGCAGGTTTTAAGTGAACATCTTTTCAAAGTTGTTAAAATAAAGTTTCTTAAATAAAAAAAGCATATGTGTCAGGGAGGTGGTTCAGCAGGTAAAGGTGCTTGCTGCCAAGTCTGATGTGAATGTGATCTCTAGAAGCCATACTGAAGGAGAGAACCAACTTCAGCAAATATCTTCAGACCTCCATGTGCCATGGTACACACATGCTCACACACATACATGCATGTGTGAATATATACCCACCCACCCCCCACATTCAAATAAATTAAAAAATGTGAAAACTTTATTTAAAGTAAGTAAAACATAGTGAGTAGCAAAATCAGTGAGTTCTCTGGGGGGAAAAAAGACAATGAAAATTAGAGGGCTGGTGAGATGGCTGAGCAGACAAAGGAACTTGTGGCCAAGCCCAGTTACTGGAGTTGAGTCCTCACAAGCACTTGGTGGAAGGAGAGAACCGACTCTCCAAGTGTCCTCTGGCCCCCATATGGATGCAGGCCATGAGGCACATATGCTCCTCCCCACAAATAAATGTAATAAAGACCCTCCTTTTTTAAGTTAAGGAGGAGAAATCTGTCTTCAAAGCATAGAGTTTCTCTAAGATTGTGTGCTTCTTGCTACAGCGAGCTCTCCCTTCCTCTCCTCCCTTCTCCTATCAGGGATCAAACAGGCTGCGTAAGCTCCATATTATGATCAAAATTCCCAGGTCTGGGATGTTTATTTGATTGCCTGAGTTCCCAATAAGAAGTTTTAAACCTATATTTTCATTTCAGTGAGTATCTAAAAATGCTGATATGGGCAGCTGAGGTTACCATGAGCCAAATACCATGATATTATTTTAGCACCCACTTCAAATTTTGTTTATGTTCATATTGATGCTAGGTTACAACATATAACTTAATATGTGATAGTTAGGAAGTAAATGCACTTGTACTACACATACAGGTTTTATTTTTGTAGTAAGCAGAGCCTGATGTTTCACAGTGGTGTGAACAGAGGTTAGTAAAAAAGAAAAATGAATTGAAAATCAAACAACACTGCCTAGGTTATGGAGCACTGTAAAGAATCTGTACTATCTGGTTTCAGAAAAAAAAATCATCACATTAAGTCAGTGTTATTTAATTTTATTTAAATATTTAATATTTAATTGCCTTATTTTCTAATATAAAACCTACATTTATAAAGCTTATATTGACTCCTAATGATATATATTTAAGTTATATCTATACTTATAATTAATTATAAAATTTATTTAATAGTGGCTAAAGAAATGTTGAGGGAAGGATATTTGTATATTTAATAATGAAAACCACTACACAATATACCATATAAACAAGGCACTGTATAATACATAACATACAAACCAAGCCACAGTTTAGTAAACTATAATACTTATTTTAGATAAAAGCTATAAATATGATGCCAAGAATAGGGAACACAATTCCAAACCTGTGGTGATATAACATTACTTACTATGCATGCATTATTAATATTAAAACAGTGAAATTTATATTACCTTCACAATTTCATTACAATGATCATTAGATAAGTTAAAGAAAAACACATACTTTAGCTGGGTATCTAAACAGCTTCACGAATCCCAAATCATCCCCTGTCGCTAGGACCATTTTGTCACTGGTGAGACAAGAGGCAGTTACATCTGTGACTTCTCCAATTATTGGCCAAATTCCCTCACAACATAAACCAAGTACACTTGTCCATGATGCCCAACTAATTTTTTCCACCTAAAAATATAAAAACATGCTGTAAGTTTCTAATACTTAGTAGGGCAAGTCTGAACCCTTCTCTATCACTGTATAAGATTTAACAGGAAAACTGCTAAATCCTTAGTTGGTTATATAGTTCCCCAGCCCCACTACCCTCAGAGAATTGAATTTCAACATAATATTATTCAGGACATACTTGCTATATACATACTATGTGTCCTAGCTGCTGAGCAACAGTGATAAGTAAAACTGATTCTTTCCACAGATTAGCCAAAACAATGCTTACTATGCATCTAAATCTCTATTAATGTATCATAAACATATTTTCCAATCAGTTTAGAAATTAAGAACTCTGAGAGACTCTTTCTTTATTAAGCCCCTTTCACATTAAGTTTGCTGAGCATCTCTTCCTAGGTCATGCCAAATTAGTGATATTATCAGACACAAAAATTGAGAATAATACTCTTTCCTTCCTCCCTCCCAATCTCTCCTCCACCCCACCCTCTCACCCTCACATATACCTGCCAGAACAAACATCTTAGGTACACAGTCTTCAAAAGATGTCATACACACAGTACTTCAAAGGAGATGGCACATTCTCTCTTACCAGGGGATGCTTCTTGTCCTTTTAGGACAGTGATTTGAGTGCAGCTAAGTATACAAGTTCTTATATTCTTTTCATTTTCTTTTTTGAGACAGGGTCTCACTGTGTAAACACTGACAAGCCTAGAACTCACTCTGTACACCAGGCTGGCCTTGAATTCATAGAGATTCGCCTACCTCTGCCTCCCAAGGGCTGGGATTAAAGGTATGCACCATCAGGCTTGGATTCCTTGTTTTCAAAAGTCTCTTTCGTTTACCCATCTAGGTATCTATGTAGCCCAGTAAAACAAACCCACCCACAGACCTATCCAAACAACGTGAGAATGGATGGTCATCACACTAGCTAAATGACAGGAAGGAGGCCTCAGCTTTCCAACCAATGTCAATCATAGAAGCATCACTACAAGCATCACCATCTTCCTACCTCCACACTGGGGATAGTTTGCTTTTTTCCTCTGGGAGCTTCAAAGAATAGCTGCTCTTTAGCACCAGTGTTGACCTGTAAAAGCTTTCCTTAAAAGAAAAAAATTTAAAGTTACAGATATATTAAACACATAAATACAAATATTGTGAGTCTGAACTGAAATTCTCAGAAAGAAAACAAAACGTAAGAAGTGATACACATCTCATAGGCAGATCAGAACTTGTGTAATTCTCTAGGGAGAGCGGAAATTTTCTGGTCTGGGGACAAGTTATCATGGGTTAGCTTTAGTCCCCCAAGTAGTCATTTACTACTCATCTTTGCGTGTGACCTAGTATGCTGGCCACTGTTAATTAGGTAAGCCCTTTTAGAATATTCAGAGCCCTAGCGTCCACCAACCCAAAGACTAATGCTTGCAGCCAGCAGCTGAGGCCTTAAACAGAGCTTCCTCTCTGCATAACCCATCTATCTTGTCTACACACAAATGTATTTTTTAAATGTCTTGATTTATAACTTTCCTTGCTTTTTGATTATGAAAACTTCATATAAGTGTTACTACCTTGGAATATGGTATTTGGGGAACCCGAGTCTGTTTTCCTAGGCCATGGCCACTCATATTTGGCTCCAGAACAAGCAATCTCTTACGCCCTATGAAGTGACAGCTTTGTTTCCATGATATTTACCTGTATTTTTACAGGAAAACTTAGGTTTGAGGACTGTAATTTAGGCCATTCAAAAGGCTGAGACTAGAGCAGTGGACTCACAAATTCAAGGACTGCATGGACTACAGAGTGAATTCAAGGCAAACCTGTGGGATTAAGTGAGACCCTGTCTGAAATTACAAAATCAGAAATAGGGTAGGGACAAAGCTCAGTGTTAGAGCATTTGACTAGCATGTGCAAGGCCCTAGGTCAGCTTCCTCTATAGTGAATATATTAACATCATTTCATTCTCTTAATTCCCATATAATTAAATAATTTCATTCATAAAAGGCTTATTTTTATGTTGGCAGATAGATAAAAACTATTTTAGTTGCTATTCACATTAAAAAGAAACTTGACACCAAGCAGTGGTGGTGCACGCTTTTAATCCTAGCACTTGGGGGGCAGAAGCAGGCGGCTCTCTGTGAGTTTGAGGCCAGCCTGGTCTACAGAGTGAGATCCAGGACAGGAACCAAAACTACACAGAGAAACCCTGTCTTGAAAAAACCAAAAAAAAAAAAAAAAAAAAAAAGAAACTTGAAACATTTTTTATTTGTTAAAATTGCTTCCAATTTTTTAAAAGTACAAGTGAACCATTTAAGGATATGTGAGAAGTCTTAAGTTATAATAAGAAATTTACAAAATTGAAAATGTGAGATATCCTTTAAAATGAGGGCATTTAAAATATTTAACATTTTTCTAAAATTTTCAAAGCATTATATGCTATGCATTCTGCAAAGAAGTACTCATTGAATACTATGCCATAAGATTACAATGATTTTTAGAAAACATATAGTATATTACATAATGGAAGAAATACTTTTAAAATCTTCACTAACATATCTATTTCCAAATTTGAAATGTGTGAAATTCACCTGACAAAAATCAGGACATTATGGATAAATTTCTTTCTCATATAAAATTTAATTACTTTAAAATTAACTTCTTAACATCTACTGTATTCTCATCTGATATATATTAGATGAACTACTGAAAAGTCTAAACTTCTGCAGTGTTCACCTTGGACTGAATCATGCCTGTTCCTCTAAAGAGCTACACTAGAGCACATGAAGCTCTTGTCGATATTAAGTCACACACAGTCTTACCTCTAGTGTCCCAGTCAATGTGGGTGATGTAGCTGGTAGCTCCTTTGCATATTCCCACTCGTTTGCTACTCACCACATTGTATATATCTATAAAGTTGTCATGGGATGCCACAGCTAGGTATTTCCCAGAACCTACAACGGAAACATTGGGAGGCGTTTTTAACTCTGCAACTACAGGTAACTTTACTTATCTTTTGGGGGAAATCTTAAGTGTCCCATAAGTTACATTATAATCAGACATAAATGTTGATATCAAATAACAATAGATTTCTTCAAGAATATTAATAAAAAATGAAGTACATTTTCTTAGTATACACATTAGTTCAGTGGACAGAAAATTCTAAAGAGTCATGTATGATCCAATTTTAATACAATCAATCCTTCCAAAAAAATCCTGCTAAGTTTGAGAGGAAATGGACATTAAATCAACATAAGAAATTTTGTCTTATCATTAGTAATTCCTACATCATAGTTGGCTCTGTAGCAGACAATTAATCAAAGAAATTGGTGACCTAAAGTAATGCAATTTCAAAAGCATTACGATATCAAAAAGTAGTTATCTGGCCGCTTTGATTTACAAACATAAAAGCTGAAGTCCACCTAAGCATCCTGGCCCCAAGTCATTTGGAAAATTAGTGGCATAAGGATTAAGATTAAACAAGACATTTGTACCTGCCAAGCGCAGGGCTTTCACACCTCACCCCACTGCCCAATCAAAAAGTAAAACTCTGGGGCTGAAGAGGTGGTCAATGGTAAGAGTGCTTGCAATGAAAACATGAGGATTTAAGTCTGGATCTTCACACCCATGTGAAAAGCTGGGCATGGTTATACCCTGTGACCCCGACACTGTTGGAGATAGAGACAGGAGTACTGTTGACCTTGCCACTTAACCTAGCTTCGAGTTCAGTAAAGGACTTTGTCGTAATGAACTAAAGGGGATGATGATTGAGCAGGACACCTAACTCTGTCCTCTACAAGTATACGTGCAAATATACCACAAACTGAAAAACCACATTTGTCGCGCGCGCGCGCGCACACACACACACACACACACACACACACAGAGTGAGAGAGACAGAGACAGAGAGAAAGAGACAGTATGGCCTGAGATAAAGTAAGTTAGAAAATTATTACTCATTGATACATTTACTCACTGCTAGATGGGTACTAATAATCAAATACAATTTCAATGCAATCTCACCAGGTGAAAACTGGATATCTGAAATAATATCTTTTCTGTGGTGGAAGGACACAAGATCCTCCAGAGTGTCTGCATTTGCCATTAAGAAGCTTCCATCGTTGAGACCTACAGCTAAGGCTTTTCCATCAGGGGAAAAGCAGCAGCACCTCCCACCTGAAAGAGAAGGAAAGCATCAGGGAATTTCTTGTCACATACACATGGTTAAGGTATGTGCTTTAAGGACCTCTAATTATACAGAGAAACCTGTATTTATTATGGCCTCAAATAAACATAAAAGGAAGTCAAGAAATTCTGCTAAAACAAACTAGCTTCTAACCTTAACAAAAACGTAGTTATTTCACTTAATACAAAGGTGAAGAAAAAGAAAGAGAATTTTTAACTAATAAAAAGCCAAAGACCTAAGTGAAGATTGGGGGTGGGAGTGGGAGGCAAGGCCATCTTTGTAAACAATGCTTCAGAAATAAAAAAGGATACTAGGCAATTATTAGTTTAAGCTAGGAAGATCTGTTTCAAAACTATATGTGAGTAATAGTAATACTGTTTATTATTAATGATGTTACTATTTATTTCAAAAGGGGCCAGGCTACATTGATAAATATCTCTCTAGATAATAATGGGCTTAACCTAACAGCACGACATATGGCAAGCATAGGCAAAACCCTAAAGCTTTCGGTACTAGCATATAATCTGAGGGAGGGATGAGGCTGTTACAGAATGAAAAATCAGACTGAACTGGGAATAAGTAACCATCTAATTATCAAACATACATTGGTAATGAAGAAATCTAGGAACGATGGCTGCAACTTAAGAGTCAAGAGAAAGTGATGACCTAGAGCGAGGTGGCAGCAGTGAAGGAACAGGAATGGGCTAGTATGGAGACAGACCTGGTAGGACTTGAGTAAGGGCTGTGGAGTAAGAGAAAAAGACAAAGTCCACATGCAACAGTCATGTCATTTACTGAGATGGGTACATGTGTTATGTACCCCTTCAGTTAAGGGTGCCTAGAAGAAACTCAATGGAAGACATGATGAAAGCCATCTGCCATATATTAACACTTGTCGGGAGGACAAGCTAGAGGTACAAACAGGGGAGGTGACAGTATGCAGGTGGTGGTTATAAACATGAATCTGGATAGAATTTGTCATTTATTACCAGCCAACCCCAAATCCATTCTTCTTTTCCATGCTATAATATTAAAGCTGAAACCTGTAGATACTTTTGCTTTGTCAGCCAACTTGATTTTGGCCAAGAACGGTACTGTGGCAGGAAAGCCATTAATGAGAGACTCTACAGATAACTCAGTCATCTCCTTTGGGAACTTTCCACAAGCTTTGTCCAGGAACCCTAAACTGCTACTTGACATGACAGAGCTGAAACCTGTTATCCTGTGACCTGAGCCTCTGGCCAAGACTGTGTTGGTTAGTTTGTCAACTAGACACAAGCTAGAATCATCTGAGGAGAGGGAACCTCAACTGAGAAGATGCTGCCATCAGATTGGCCTGTGTGCAAGCCTGTGGGGGCATTTTCTTGGCTGATGATTGGCATGGGGGGCCCAGACCACTGTAGGTGGTGCCAGCCCTGAGCAGGTAGCTCTGGGGTGTGTAAGAAAGCAGGCTGAGGAAGCCAGGAGGAGCAAGTCAGTAAGCAGCACTCCTCCATGGATCTTGCTTCAGTTCTTGCTCTAACTATTCTTCCCTATGGACCCCAGCTGTGAGCAGAAATAACCTTTTTTTTCTCTCCAGCTTACTTTTGGTCATGGACTTTATTACAGTAACAGAAATCAGACTAGGACAAGAATGAATTTGATTGTTCAGGACTGCTCTTATTTACTTGACTATGATTTGCACGGCCGAAATTGTACAACTGGAAATTGCATGCACAATAGGGCTCATATGGTCCCCAACACTGCATAGCAGCCAATGTGGACTGCCCTCCTTTTACATGGTATGAATTACATGCCAGGAAACTGCACACAAAGCAGCTCAACCCAACCACACAAGGACTTTAAACTGCAGACATCTTTCCACAGCCTTATATTGCAGATAGTATTCTAGTTTCTGCCCAGTGTGCTGCCCTTGCCGAACATTCAATGCACTATTCTTCCCATTGCACAATTCCTTCTCCACTAGTGGAGTCCCTGGTCCACTACCACAGGGAAACTGCAAGGCCAAAACTCAAGAAAGGGACTTTGCTTCTTTCTTCTAGAGTAGTGGGGCCAGCAGATGGATTTATAGGTACTGAGGTGGGGCTGTGGATGACTGTGCTATCACAGCAGAAGCTTTGCTAGACTGGCCATGGTCCACACACTCTGGGAAAGTCCTTCACCACTGGCAGGAGGCACAGGGTGTAGTGGCATCAAGGCCCTCTCCTCGAAGGAGATCTGAATTTCTCCTGAGAAGGCCGGTGCTTCTTCCTGTTCATTCCTTTGTCATTGTCCACTGTCTTTCCAGTGCATCTGCTTTCTTCACTCGTTCCTTTAGACCCTCCAGAATCCTCTCTATGCCTTTTAGTAAATAACTGCCTTTTAATAGTTATCACTTTGTAACCTTTGACCTGAGCAGTCTGAGTCCTTGCCCATGAAATGCCAGTAGTTGAAAGCACACACAAGCACCACAATTAGCCAAGTTATCTCCAGCTGCTGACTGTGATGACTGTCCACTTAAGGCCTTGGGGAGCCCAAGTGTCTGGTGCCTATGAACAATGTGCTGATGATGATTACAAGAAAGGTGATGTGCAAGAGATTCTGAACACATGAATCATTTATAGAGAGAAGTAACCAGCTCAGGTCTTTTTTTTTTTTTAATATTTTTTTAATTTTACTAGCCCAGGCTGGCTTCGAACTCGTGATCCTCCTGCCTCTGCCTCCTTCAGCAAATCCTACCGGCGTGCGCCACCACAACCGGCCCAGCTCAGGTCTTAAGTGTTCAGCACTAGCTGGAATTATTAAAGTTCCCATAGCAAGTTTAAAAGAATCCCTGACACCCAATGGTCCATAAAAATTAAACACAAATTTAACTTTGTGGATAAATTATAATGTCAGTTTAATTACACAGCCTCACCACATTTCTTCTATGAAAATTAGGACACTGAAATGGGAACTCTGAAATTTGGATGTGAACATTTGGTTGGACTCTGACAAGATTTGAGATTTCAAATTTCTACATAATTCTAAGACTCCCTTGCCAACACACATTTGTTTGTTTCGGTATCTGAGAAGTCTAACCTGGCGCAGCTGCTTTGTAAAGAAATGCTCATCTTTCTGAGGAACTCTCAGAATCACCCTGTGTTGTCTGTCACTAGACTCACAGCTTGAGTCAAAATAAGGCGGTCTCTCGAGCAGTGCTCCTCAACCTGTCACAACCCCTTTGGGGCCAAATGACCCTTCACATGAGTTGCATACCAGATATCCTGCCTATCAGGTATTTACATTATGCTTCGTATCAGTAGAAAAATTACAGTTATGAAGTAGCAACTAAAGTAATTTTATGGTTGGGGTCACCACAACATGAGGAACTGTATTAAAGGTCGCAGCATTAGGAAGGTTGAGAAGCACTGCTCTAGAGCAAAGACAGACAAAAAGATTTTCATGTTTGTAAGCCACAAAATAACCATCAAGACGGTTCAACTCTGCTATAGCAGTACAGTGGCCCAGATGATACCACACAGGGCATGGACGTGATCCGATTCAACTTTATTCTCTGCTGAATGTGGTGGTTTGGTATAACTTTAGCACTCAGGAAGCTGAGGCAGGAGGGACAGACAGAGAGAACAAAACATCCTTCATGACCAGAAGAGAGGAGGAGGTGGGCTCAAGCTGATGCGATCCACAGGTTTGAAGCAGGATACCAAAACAGAAAACATTATGGGATCGTGAGAATGAAAAGGGTCCCTTGCCCCAGAGACCCCTTGAAGCCTCTTGCCAGCTAAGAAGCAAAAATTCCAACACAATGGATCATATTTGCTCAAAAGGCTGTCAACATAGAGACAATGTTTCTTGTATTTATAAATACTTTCAAATAAGAATGTTGAAATACCAATGAACTAAGTTTAAAGCCTAAGATGGTATGATCTCAACTAAAGCTTTACTGTTTTCCCAGATGCCTATGGGAAACTCAAACAAGACTATTGCTTCTACCTTCCTACATCCCTGTGACCTAAACATTTATCTTATGGATTGTTATCCTGTCAGGTCCCTTGGGAATCTCCCTATGATTATAACATTTCTTAGCAACTCTCTGAACATAATAGCTTCAAACTCTCCAAAATGGCATATATGGCTGCTGAAAAAACAATGAAATGTAACTGTCTTTGAGAAAGCCCACAAGCATGCTCTTGGGTGTGACTTCTGAACTGCCCATCTCTTAACCCCCCGTGCTTAAATCATACTAAAATCTCTTCATAAAACACAACTCTATTTCATACTAGCTCCTCTTGAAAACATTTTTTTTTTCTGCAGCAGGAATGTGTGAAAAGATTTGTGCCACCTATTCATGTACACTACTTCCAATTTCCATATCCTTCTAAGCCTTGTATTTTATATGCCATTTTGTTCCTGGCAATGGGGACAGAGAAACAAAACTCTACACTGTCACCCTTGGTAGCCTGAGAAATTATTTTCAGAGACGTCTACTTGGGCAAACCCATGAATCTTGCCTTTGATGCAAAAAAATAATGACAATTATTAAAATGAGCCAACAGATTAATTAATGGGTGGGAGAGAACTTACATAAGGATAGTTCATCCCTAGAGATCTACAGTGATGTGGGGCTACAGAGAAAGACACGGAATGACAGCAAGAATTCAAAAACAGAAATTCCATAAAAATTCAGAATTGATTATAATTAAAAACTAAAACTACAGGAGACTAGAGCTTTTGTTTTGTTTTTGCTTTTGAGATGGGATCTTACTGTACAGCCTAGGCTAGCCTAAAACTTGAAATCATATCACCTCTACTGAGATTACAGGTGGCCAACAGCATTCCAGCAAAAGAAGCTGTTAATAGGAACTTTACAATGTTTCAAGTACAAAAGGCTGGTAAATATTCAGAATATATTCATTTCTCAGACTTTCAAGAACATAAACATTAATGTATTATGTATATTGTATATGTATACTTGTTTGCTCTCTGATTGCTATAAAATTGAGTCATTTGTCAAATTTTTTTTCTTATGAGAGCCTACTTCCATCACTGTCTCATAATTAACTTCGCATGACATCAGTAATCTAATTATATTAACTTAAACAATTGTCACAAATACTACCAGGTGTTATGGCTCATACCCTTAATCCCAGCACTAAAGAGACAGAGGCAGGTGGATCTCTGTGAACTTGAGGCTGGCCTAATCTATACAGAGTTTGAGGCCAGCTAGGAAGACACAGTGAGATTTTGTCTCAAAAAAGAGAAGGTTCACACATATCTCTTTCAAATTAGGAAAACAAACTTCCTCTCTTGAACTAATGCTAAATAAAATAAAGATAACTAAACAAGAATATTTAAACCAAAAGTATAGAATCATGAGTTCTGCCTATAACCTAATGCAAAGAAGTACTCCTAACTGGCAGACAATTTTTTAATATTAACACAAAATAAAAGATCACAAACTCAGGAAGCATAAAGCAGGACGGATCCAAGTAAACCCAGATACATGTCCAATGCTGTTAACTACAGAACTGTAAGGAAAAGCAAAAGAGAGCAGTAGAACCTGAATAATACCATCTACACCAAGAGTTCCGGAAGCAATTACTAGAATTCAAAACTGAGTCAACTAACAAAATAAGTTCATACTATAGGACCAGTGAGGGCAATACTTCACTCCAATTGGTATTACACTGTTAAAGAGAAGTTAAACAACATTAATAAAACTGAATAGAACCACCCTGCCTTGAACATCCCCCATGACCCTGCCCTTGGAATGTCATGAGTTCAGCCTAAGGAAGATAAAGGAATTTCCAACAATCCTTTACAAGAGACAATCTATGGCTACTTGTGAATGTCAGAAGATTGTGACAGCTTAATCTTTGTTGAAGTCTGAGAGCCTCTTACCCTTTTTCAGTTTCCGGACTGCCAACATACAATGACTAGGAGAGAGATCCCATATTCTTAAGGTTTTATCATCACTTACAGTAGCACAGATGGGCAGGTAAGGATGTGTGGCCAAACCCCACACCTCTCCTTCCATGTGTCCCTATAAAGAAAACACAGTTAATCTCAGTATAATCTGAAAATACATGTATTACATGAGGAGTTCCATAGACACGCTCCATTGAAACTGATAAAAAGAGATCCAAATTTAGTAAAGGCCTGACATGGTTTCAAGGAAATAGAACAAATGAAGGAAATTTTACTAAAGAAAACATGATGGAATTTGGTCAAAACAGTGATGGCATAGGTCCTGGGTTCCAGTCCCTCTTCCCTGATCATGACCCATCCACGTGGAAACCAACACAGACTCTTGCAAGTTGGAGGGCCAGTTTCCCAGGACGGGCAGCGTATCAGTTTCTCATCCTGAACCAGCTGCATGTTGGAGGATAAATGCTTGATGTGCACAGCTGACAAGTGGAAGCTCCTTTTTCCCCAGTCCCTATTCCAGATGTCAAATCCACCTTGAGTGCAGTGCTACTGAGAACAACGAAGCCCCGCTAGAACTCAAGAAGACCCGAGGTCACTGTCTCTTCTCCCACTGCAAAAGAGAGCAGTAGAACCTGGATAATACTTCCTAAAGCATTTACTTCCTAAAGCCTGCAAGACTCAGAGGGCTTCTCCCCTTATACTCAACTCCAGAGTACCCAGACACCTTCTCCTGTCCTCATACTCAACTCCAGAGTACCCAGACACCTTCTCCTGTCCTCATACTCAACTCCAGAAGACCCAGACACCTTCTCCTGTCCTCATACTCAACTCCAGAAGACCCAGACACCTTCTCCTGTCCTCATACTCAACTCCAGAAGACCCAGACACCTTCTCCTGTCCTCATACTCAACTCCAGAAGACCCAGACACCTTCTCCTGTCCTCATACTCAACTCCAGAAGACCCAGAAACCTTCTCCTGTCCTCATACTCAACTCCAGAAGACCCAGGCGCCTTCTCCTGTGTTCATACTTAACTTCAGAGACCTGACTCTGAGATTTTTGCCTCTGGGCAAACTGACTGGTCTATGTTTTCAATTAGCATAGCATCTGAGTTTCCAAACTTGTCCCAATTCCCTTTCATCACAGCCTCCACTGTTCTTGAGAACACATTTAGAGATGACTGTTTTCTGTATTCTGCTGTAAAGTCAGTTTCTTTAAGAAGAGATTAGGAGCTTTTTTTCCCCCTTGACTTTCTTCTTAAACCATGATGCACTAATTCCCAAATCATTTTATAAAGCCTGATACCACAACCAGATAAGAAAAATACAAAGCAATAACCCTTCTAAGCAGGAGTACTAAAATCTTCTATGATATATTAGCAAACAGAATTCATCACATGTAAAAACAATTATACACTGCAACCAGGAAAGCAAGCTGTCAAACCTCAAAATCAATTAATGTAATAAGTATGACAGAATGAAAATGAAAACACCATGAGCATCTTAATAGACATAGAAAAAACATTAGACAAACCCCTCCTGGCCTATAATTTAAACTACTTAATAAATTAGAAATTAATTTATTATTTATTTTATTAATAATTTTATTATAATTTATAATAAATTTATTATAATTTTATTATATCCTCATCTCGGTAAAGAGCATTTGTGAAAAACCTACAGTTTCATTATGAAAAACCTACATGCCTAAACTACTATTACCCAGGAAGCTGAGGCAGGAGGATAGCTGCAAATTCAAGGCCAGCCTAATCTACATAGTGAGTTCCAGATAAGCCAGGACAATCTACAAAACTGTCTCAAAATGAGAAAGGAAGGAAAGGAGAGAGGAAAGAAGGGAGGAAACAAAGAAGGAAAAGAGGGAGGGGGAGGGAAGGAGAGACAGAGGGAGGGAAGGAAGGCGGGATGGAGAAAGGGAGGGAGGGGAGGAGTATCCTATAGTTAACATCATACTTAATGGTGGAAAGCTTAAAGCTCTCCTCAGACCAGGAACAAAAGCAGTAACCCCTGTTCTCACTGCTTATATTCAGTGTTACACTGGAAGTTTTAGCCAGGGCAAGCAGCCAAGAAAAAGAAGTAGCCGCCACCCAGAACTGAGGGTGAATCAGATGACATGATCTTGCACATAAAACATGGTAAAGGGTCTACTGCAACACTGTTAGAACTGCAACACTGTTAGAACTAATAAATGAAATTAGCAAGTCTGTAGGCCCTAAGTTTCCATTCACAGGATGTATACAAAATCAACTGCACTATATCCTAGCAAAGAATGATCTGAAAATAAAATTAGAAAATCCTGTTTAAAATAGCATAAAAAAAAAAAACAGGAAAAAGCTTAACAGACTAAGACTGTATAGTGAAAAGCACAGAACCTTGCTCACCGTAATTTAGGGATCTTAGTGACCAAAGAGCTTTTCGTGTTCATGAGAACCTGACCCCATCAAGACGGGTCCCCAGACTAATCACAGACAGCACTGCTACAAACACTGCTGTCTTTAACATCCTGTTAGGATACACACTCCCATACTCCTTAGTTACTATCAATCTGCGTTTTCTATATTTACGTCACTGAGAGTGTCTCAACACTTTCTTCCTTATTCTTATTTTCTCTTCTAGGTACTTTTTAAAAAGCAGATTTTGTTAAAAAAAATCTTATCAATGTATGGATAATAATCATACAGAATTTGTAATTTATTTAGATCTCATATCTTTATTAAAATGTCATAGTACTCTTATTGTAGGTCTTCCATATTTTAACTATAAAATTACTTGTTATTAGAATAACCAGTGAGAAGGATCAGACAGTGATGGTGTATGCCCCCATGCCTGACAATCTGATTTTGATTCCTACACCCAATGGTGGAAGAAGAGAACTAACACCCCCAAGTTGTCCTCTGACTTCCACCCACATGCCACAGCATGTGCACTGCCCCCCAAATCAATGAATACATGTAAAAAAACAATAAAAAATAAAAATACTGGTTATTGCATAGTATTATTTTATGAATAGCATTTTATGTAATATTTTATTCATATTGCTACTATAAAGAAATACCACTAATTTCTTTGTGTTCATTTTTAAACTCATCATATTATAGAGAGCCTCTTTCAGTTTTAATAATTTTTCAATTTATTAACTCAATACCCAAGGTATATGATTGTTATAGCTGAAGTTACTGCTGTTTTTCTTACTTATTTCTAACAATTAAACCTTTGCTTGACTTGTTTCACTGGATTCACTAAGCTTTTACCTACACACTTAGACAGTAATAGCTAAGGCAAGGCTATCATGAATCCCAATGTCAAGAAGCTACAAAGACATCAAAATCTTACCTTATAATAATATAAAAAATTAATGAGATGGGTTGGGGCATGACTCAGTAGTAGAGTATGTATTCTGTGTGCATGACACCCTGGCCTAAATGCCTAGTATCATTTTTTTTTTCTAAAGAAGTTTTGAGAACAGTTTTACTTAGGAGGCCATCAGGACAGCATCCACACTTTAGGTTACTATGTAACCAACCTGAAAGCCAACATAAATACTAAGATGATTAATAATACTTCTGCTTTACCAAACAGAAGCCACCGATGGACTCCAATCAGAGAATCTGACAATCTCAAACTGCCAATAACGTCAAGCTAAGGTTTAACAATTCTAACCAACCAAATGGATCTCTGTCTTTTGCACCGAGCTGATGAGAGCTTGCTGCCTATACTGAGGCACATCTCCCTAGATCTCTTCTGATTTTGAGTGTGGTCCACTGCACAAATACTTTAGTGCTCAAATAAGTCTATTCAGTTTGTTTTATCTAAAATGTCCTCTCTTTTAAGGTATTTTCATTTCCTCTTTGAGAATGCCATACAAGTATACAATGTATTTTGTTATTTATCCCTCTTTAACTCTTCTCAGTTCCCCACCCCACACAATTTATCTCAATAGACATCATTTATGATGTCTAAATCTTTTTCTATGAAAATTTAAAAAGTAATTCTTCTATATTCACATGTGAGAGTATTTGCAGTAATACCATCTGAAATCTCATAAACAGGTGGAGTACCATGACTAGCCACACATGTAATGTATGACCCAAGGGGGAAAATCATGAGTGTAAGGCCAACCAGAGTTACATTACATAGACACACCTCTCCCTCTCTCCCTTTCTCCTTCCCTCCTTCCCTCCCTCCTTCCCTTCTCTCTCTCTCTCTCTCTCTCTCTCTCTCTCTCTCTCTCTCTCTCTCTCACACACACACACACCCCAGAAACCTTATGATGACTTTAGTATGTTTTTATTTCAAAGGCATATCATGTAATAAGCTATCACTAGTATTAACTATTAGTATTAACAAGCTATCATTAGTACATGTTTTGCCTTTTCCACAATCTCACTTATGGGGTATTAACAATAAATTACTAAATGAAGCATGAGCAGTGCTCTGTGTGTGCTCTTTGGTGTCCTAACAAGAATGAAGCAGAGAATTAAAGACATATGTCTGCATTAACAAAGGAGGCAGAAGCAGAGCAGGGGCAAGCAGATCTCTATGAGTTTGAGGCTGGTCTGGTCTACATGGCAAGTTCCAAATCAGCAGACCACAGTGAGACTCAGTCTTTCAAAAAAGTTTATTTCTGAATTTTCACTAGCTTCTTTTCAATGATAAATATTTTCAGTAATACCATTTTAGTATATAGTCATGCTCTCCTTTTTTACTTCTGTAAGCTATACACCTAAGACATATTTAACCAAAGAGTTTCAGAAAACAAGTATCTTATGTTTAATAATACTCCAAAAAAATCAAAATCAAACATGAAATGAATGTCTGGGTCAAATAAATAACTAGTTTTTGTCCCATTGATTTCATAATTAGTGACAAAGTTTTACTTAAATATTGGTAATAATTCTGTATGAGAACATGTGTATTCATTTACTGACTGCGTCTAGTCATTGAGCTAATTTTCTGAGTCTCCATTGAGACATGTTTCCATAACTCATTTGGCATTGTTTTCACCAGCGTCAATTTTGCTTCTCATATTCTGAAGGAAACATGACCTGCAAAGGAGGAAAAGCACACATCAGTGTTTAAAGTACCTGGACCAGAAGCGTTATTGGGCCACTTTTGTCCACTTCTAATATTTCACCATTCTTTGTGCCAACTAAAATATGACCGTGTCCTAATGATATGGCACGTATAGATGGGTTATCTTCCAAGAGCAGACCTGAAATGTTAAAGGGACAAGCTGTTGTAGGTATGAAGTTAAGATAATTCCAGAATGTATGTTTTTCCACTGATGCTATTTGGGTGGTAAAAATCACTTTATGAAGTTTTTTTATATTTTAGAAATTCTAATAATACACTGTATTTCCTTCCTTCAATTTGTTAATCTCAGAATAAGCATAACAATATAGAATTCCGTTCTACCCAGATCCCACACTACCATTCTGATAACTACTTCTTTGCCTCATACATTAGCAAATCTTCTTCCTGTTCCCCTTAGGTTATGTGTAAAATCCTAACCAGGAACACTAATTCAGAGTAAGATATATTCCTTCATCCAGTGTGTCCTAGGCAGGCCTCAGTGATGTACTGGCAAGCATGGCAGACCTAGCTCTTGCAACAGATCTTGTGTGAGGAGGTTTTAGAAAGGGAGAATTTAAGAAGGCAACTAAACTTTCTGAAGAGGGAAGTGAGGGTAAAGTCATCTAAATTAAATCCTGTTTGAGATCTGAAGAGTGAGCACATGGTTCTGTCACTGAATGGAAGAACAGACTCTAGGAGCAAGTAAAAGTTTGCAGATCCTCAAGATCGGAGGAGGTGTGGCACAGTCCCTGAAAGAAAGAAATACACACACACACACACACACACACACACACACACACACACACAGACAACGAAAGATCTGCAAGGCTAGAGAGGAGGCCAGCACAGGCTTTTCCTTCCACTGTGGGTTCCAGGGACTGAATTCAGGTTGTCAGGCTTGTGAGGTATGCTCAAAATGCAACCTGACAATAAGCTCCTGAATGCCGATAAGTGTGAAAGTTAAATGTTAAAGAGTGTCATAGTTAGTCCATCAACTGTGTCAGAGAAGGGAGGAGAAGGACTCTGGTATCATGTTAAGTGATTCCTATTTAATTCTGATGCTCATAAAGAAGGGAAATGTATTTCCTGTGTTCCACCTCAGTGAATGAACATACTGACAAATGATTAGTCTTTTCCTGAGCAATAGACTAAATATGAAACCACCTTTAGATCCTGGGGCTAAATCAGCTCTTTTTATAGCATAGGTCTTCAGACATCTTTCAAAGGAATCATCCCAAAGGGCTACCACACCGTCTTTTCCTCCAGTTACAAATCCCTATGAAAACAAACAGTTCCAGTTAGTAAAGACCAAACTACGTCAAAAACAATGACCTGCTTTATATTGAAAAGCTACAGAGAAAAGATTGTAGATGAAAGTCACAGCTTCTGAATGACAGGGATTAGAATAAGCATCTATTATAGTTCCCAAACATCAACACAGAATCTATAAAGATATTCATAGTGATAATAGGATAGGATCCAAAAGATCAGTTTCTACAGTGGGTGATGAGCTGCACCTGCTACTTTCAGCAATCATATATCCTTCCAAAGCCTCCTACTTTACCTTGGAGATGAAGGAACAGCAACAGTACTGAATAGGATGTGATTAGACAGAGAGCACTTAGCATAATGTTGACATACAGCAGGGGCTTACTATAGTAAGCTTTTATTTTCCTTTCTTTCATAATAATAATTTGTGTGTGCATGAGAGACAGCCTTTCTGAATAGGTCATAGGACAACCTTTGAGGATTGGTTCTCTCCTTCCACTGTGGGTTCCAGGGACTGAACTCAGGCTGTCAGGCTTGTGCAGCACTTTACATGCTGAGCCATCTCACCAGCCCTTCCTTTGCTTTTTTATTTTTTTTTTTGAAGCAAGTCTCTGTTTATAGCCCAGGCTAGCTTCAAACTTCCAATCCTCTTGAGTGCTGAGATTACAGACATGAGCCACCACTTCTGGCAAATCTTTTGGGTTTTATTTTAGACAGAGTCTCATTGTAGTTCAGGCTACCTTGAAGTAGTTATTCATCCAAAGATGACTTTGAACTTATGATTCTCCTTCATTCATCTTCTGAGTGCTGGGGTTACAGGCATGTGTCATTATATGACATTTAAAACATATTTTTAAGCAACATGCCTGTTTCACATCATACTTATGGATGTGAAAAGAAAAAAAACACAGAGTATAGTTGGGTAGCCAAGCCAAGCAGAAAGCAGTGCTTCTTTCATGATAACTGTATTTAACTTAGAATTACCCTAGGTTACTTACTTTCTCCAATGCGTGCATACTGAACACCGGCCCATCGTGGGCTTTAACTGTTTTGACAAGAAAGATATCTCTCCAGATGCACACATCTCCTGTGGATGTTCCAGAAAAGGCCATCTCTTCAGTCCATCCATACACTGCACACATCATTGTGTCATTTTTCCCCAGAGTGCCTATGTAGCCTTTTCTTCCAATTAATCCTCCCCCTAATTCATAAAAACAAAATAAATGTGAATGTGTTGCTTTCAAAATGTCCAGTTATAAAGAAGTATAGACCTGGGATAAAAATAGCATGAGAATCCAGTTTAGCCTCATGCTTAAGGTATTTCCTTCAACTAAGAATTTACCTAAAACTATGCAAGTAAGGGGTTAGGTAATACTTAAAGAAAACAGGTAATTAATCTTATTGCCTAATGAACTCTGTTGATCTGGCCTCTGAAAATATAGAAGGCTGAAAATGCACATCAAACCTTAACATTTATCCATTTATGATTCAGTTTCAAGGCTATTAGATGTGTAACAAAATTTAAGGAAAAACGTTACTGAATTACCAGTTTTTAAGGAATGTATTTACTTTTCTTTTTTTAATAATTGAAGGGAGTCTGTGACAAATTATTGTTTATGTGTATGTGTGTTTTGCCTGCATGTATACCTATGCACCACATTCATGCAGTGCCCATGAGGTCCAGAAGAGGGCATTGGATGCCCTACCTATGAGCAGCCTTGTGGTGTTGGGAATTAAACATGGGTCCTTTGGAAGAGTAGCAAGTGCTCTCAACCACTGAGCCATCTCTCCAGCTGCTTAATATTTACTTTATTTAAATCTCTTATTTTAAACAAATATGTAGATGGGTGTGTGTGTGTGTGTGTGTGTGTGTGTGTGTGTGTGTGTGTGTCTTCTCAAGTGTTTCTTAGTAGGCATTTTCAATTCCAAGTGACTGATATGACCAAATGAAAAGCTTGTTTAAATTTATGAGAATGAAACCCCAAATTCTATTTCATTTTATAATTATAAACACTATGATTTACTTAGTCTCTGGTACAATATTCAATACAAAACTGAAACATCAGTTCACATTCAACATACTTGGAAGTCAGGTGAAGTTGGGAAATGTCATTACACAGTTTGTTGTTTTCTCATGTTTTACTTCTCACACTTAAGCATTTTCTCTGAAAGGTTTCAGTTCATTGAGACTTCAATGCCACATTGCTGACATAAATATACTATTCTATTTGAAAAAGAGGTGTTTTTATGGTAAAATATGTTTATTACACATTTGTGATTTATAGTTACAAATGACTAAAGAAACAGAATATTTCTGTATTACTTTATAGCATACAAGGCATTTTTATAAAAATTTTCAATTTTAGTTTAGACTATAAAACATCTCTTTAACAAAAGGGAGAAATCTGTATATCAACTGATTAATCCCACAGGTTAAATTATCTTTGTTTGAAATGTACCAAGACAAGAACATCCCTTAAAAATGAAAGTCTTTCTTTTTGATGGTGTGGATTAAATTGGCCCTGAGAAATGTTAGGAATGCATTCTACCCCTGACCTATGACCCCTCCCACTCATAAGGTTATCTTGGATAATGTTAGGTTTCTGGAAAGATGTAAAATAACAGTGTTTCTGCATAGTCCTCTATCCAGTTTCCATAAATACGAACATCTGAACATCACTATCCCTTTGTCAAGACGAAGAAACCAAAATCATTTATACAGTGTTATTAATTGAACATTAGGCCTCATTCAGATTTCACCTTTTCTAAAAATTTTCCTTTTCCATCCCAGGATCCAGTCCAGCATACCAATTGTACTTAGATAAATTATTTTAAAGGCAATGCTTTCTAGCATTTTAAAAGAGTTAAAAGAAACATTTCCTTACCTGCTCGACGCCAAAATTTCATGTGTTTAATCCCAGCTGTAATTAGTTTATCAGGCACATAGGGGTTCATCTTCACAACAAAAATCTTATCTTTACTGCCTCTGAAATAAACCAGAATGTTTTAGCTCTGCAAAGAATTCATCCCAAGACAACTCACATCCTAGCTAGAGCCCTCCACCTACTAGATTGGTGTTTCCTGCTGGTCTCTGACATTCAGGAATTGTACATTTGTCACTATTTAAGCATATTAACCCTGTTCAGCAGATTCTCCAGCCAGTAGACAGTGAAAACAGAACTTCATTTAGGTAGTACCCATGAGACCTGCTGTACTGTGCACAGGGAAGGAATGCTGTGTATGACATGAATGAGTAAAAGAAACTTTGAA
The DNA here is from genome assembly GCF_949786415.1 of Peromyscus eremicus. Lineage (NCBI taxonomy): Eukaryota > Metazoa > Chordata > Mammalia > Rodentia > Cricetidae > Peromyscus > Peromyscus eremicus. Next base: position 46,948,913 of record NC_081430.1, read on the forward strand.
ACAGCAATTTACTACAATTTAGCATACCCTTTAATATTCCTTTTATTACATTTATTTATTTTGGGGGAGGGGTATTCATGCCACAGCATGTGTGTCAGAAGTGGGAGGTCAGCTTGCAAGGACCATCTCTCCCCTTCCACCACGAGGCCCTGGTGATGAAACTAAGGTTACGGTTGGTGCCTTTACTCAGTGAGCCATCTTACCAGCCCCTCAAAGTTCCTTGGAAACTACTGTGTCCTTGGATATCATCTATACTCTCCACAAGCATTCATATTTTTAAGTACTTTAACATCTCACTTTGAGAGAGTAACAATGTAGCCTTAAACTTAAAATGTAGCCTCTAACACCATTACCTACTTCTTCCTTCAAAGCACTGTCAACATTTTATTATAAAGTGATTCATGCTCAGTTTAGAAAACAGAAATAAAGAAAAATACGAGAAAATGACATATAATTTCTTTTTTGATATATGTACATCTTTTTTCAATTACATGTATGAGCATTTTACCATGCTTCCCAGTTGGTATAGAATTGCTTTTAACAGAATTCTCTCTTTGTGATGGTAAATTGAAATAGTAATTTCCAATGTCCCATTAAGGCACATTAAAAATGGGTTCGCAGGGGTTAAACCTACAAAGAAATAATAAAATCATTTCTCTTTTAGCTTGATTATATTTATTTAAAGGTAATAAAAGCTGATAATCATAAAAAACTCACATATTATCCTGACTTCAAAAGAGTGAAGTACGTGGTAACAGTAGTGTTTTACCAACATGGTAAGGGTTCTCCCTACCTTGCTACTGAAAGTTTCTCCCCTTTCTTCCAGTCCCACAGTACAATGGTGTGGCTGTCATCTATCCCAACTGAAGCCAGGCGTTTCCCATCAGCTGTGACAACCAAAAAGACGAGATTCTGAAGTCAAAACCATCTAATGTGTTTTCTAGAGGCACAGGTTCTCATTTGAATAGACCCTTCATCCCAAGACAGTGTGATGGTGTAAGCCGGTAGACCAGTTAAGAGATGGGCCTGGTGTGCGGGGATTAAACTGCTGGGTGCTCTGCCCTAAGAAAGGTAGACAGCCCTCTCATGAAGAGTTAACTCTATTGTAATGGTTGTTACCATAAAAACAAGTTTGGCCCTTAATCTCCCTGGCTTCCCGACTCACCGTGTTCTCTCTTCCTTTTGCACTTATGAGGCTGTCTGTTATGCTGTGACACAGCCAAAGAGGCTCTTGCCACAAGCAGAACCAATGGAGCCACTTGCCTTGAATTTTCAGTTTCCAGAACTGTGAGCTATCCAGTTCTCTGTTTTTATTAGTACCCACCTTAAGGTGTTATAGCAGAAAATTGACAAATATGCCACGGCACTACATTTACAACTTGAAAATGTTAGGCATGTATACATCCATGAAAAGAACTAAAACTTAGAAGAGAGTGGGGGTAATGGTTCTTTTAACTTAAATGTGCGTGTGTGTGTGTGTGTGTGTGTGTGTGTGTGTGTGTGTGTGTGTAAGTCAAAGGACAACAATATAAGTTGGTTCTCTCCATCCACCTTTATATGAGCTCTAGGGATTGAATTCAGATTGTCAGGTTCATGCAGCAAGTGATTTTACTCATAGAGTCATCTTCCAAGCTTGGGTAATGGGTTTTTGAATCATTATCACACTTGACCAAAGTTACTTTCTGTATTCATTAGGTTGAGAAGAAGAAGGCTGGGTTGGGATGGTAAATGTATAAAATGATGGGTATCCTAAACATCCTGTGAGGTGATTATTATATATGCCTGTAATCAGAACATCATACTAGGGCCTAGGGGTATAGATCAATGGTAGAGCACTTGTTTGGTGTATATAGTCTTGGGATCCATTACTGGCACCACACACATAAATCACCCTATACCCCATCAATATAAATAATTTTTATAGGTCAATAAAAAAACAAAATCTGTATTAAGAAAATAAGAAAGGAAGAGAAAACAGATCTATTTCAATTAAATTCACTATTAAGAACTCTACTATGACATAAAAACTCAGTGACTAAGGAAAATTCATAAAATGAAAAACATCTGGATTACAACACACTGTCACTAATGTGGCTGCTTTTAGTGAAGGCTGAGTTTCAGTCGTCACTGTTACCAAACAACAAGTAAATGACTATATAAATACTGAAGCAAGTGACGGTTGCGACATACTGACAGAAGTGCGTGTGTTTACAGGTTAGAAGGGGCAAACTGTAAGAGAACCTTTCCACTCGGCCTCCCTTTTGCAAATCTTAGCTAGTTGTTCAGTGCTACCACTCATGTTTTATTGTTGACTCACTTAGTCTGCTCTACACTTTCCTGTTTCTTGACTATTAGTACTTTTGAATATATATGTGTCTCATTTATGGATAACTGACTTTGGTTAAGGCAGCAAAAACATTAATTTTTTATAACATGCACTTCTTCAATAAAACATTTTTCTTCCAATCCACACATGAGGTTTCACTGCAGGTATATCTATCTTTAGCTGCTAAACTGATAGCATGAACTAAAATTATAAGATGTACTGAAACTGCTACTTAATATAGACACCTAGAAAACATTCTTATTTCATTCACCCTAAACATTTTCAAAGTTTACTTTAAAGCTGTAAAAATTTAACATCAAAATTTGCCCAAAGGGAAGGTACATATTACAAGAGGAACCGTGACAGTTTTAGGTGTTTTGCACAAAGCCATTTTTATGCTGATATTAACATGGACATTTAAAAAAGAGTTTATAGCTATAGTCATTACACTATAATTATAAACAAGCCAGGAAACCTAGTTCAACCCTTATGTTTGATTAGAACAGTATACACACTTGATAAAAACTGTGAAGGCCATAGCTAAATAGAAAGTTTAGGTAACACTGATTTAAATGCTATATTTTCGCTCTATGTTTTGATCATTCTTCCTGAGATAGAAGAGTCTTACCTGAGAAATCAACTGCACAGACGCCATATTGGTGGTAGCCCTTTAATATAGACAATGGTTTAACGGTTTCTGTGTCCCATACGTGAATTGAGGGATCTCTACCTACCTGATAAAGATATAATTATAAAAACCATTGTAAATAATTCTTTTATATCTGTTAAAAGGAAATAAAACACTTATATAGCCTTTATTTGTCATGGAAATTTATTAAGTTAAAAAGAAAAAGAAGAGAATAACCATGGTATTTTTTCTCATTAACATTTCTTCAAACTCTCAGTGGGATTGAAGAGAGAAGAGTGAAGAGATAACCAAGGAAATGATACAACTTGGTGAAAATAAAAATGTCATGGCATGATCCATTATTTTACTAACTAAAAACAATCTGAAAATGTTAATTAAAGGGACTGAGGTTGTGGCTCACAGATACAAGCGCATGTTTAGTATATATGCAACCTCTGGTTCAATACCCTGGGCAAAACAAAAACAGATAATAAAGTGAGACAGTCACAGTATCTCTAGGAATAGTACAGAATTATGTATGACTCCTTCTACTCCTCCTATAATTCACAAGAATGATAATAAATAATTACTAAGTACCTATTGTTGGTAGGGTTACTGTGATAGGCACTTTGAGTATTATGACACTCAGATAACTTTTGTAAACTCCTTAGAAAAACGAGACATTAAGGACAAATGGTACTATATACTTAATTGTGGGAGACCTGATCCCACTTTTTCGCCAAGGGTACTCTTGAACAGGAAGAAGTAAGAAATATTTAGATAGACATATAGAGGAGAGAGAGAGAGAGAGAGAGAGAGAGAGAGAGAGAGAGAGAGAGAGAGAGAGAGAGAGAAACAGGATAGCCTCGGGAGGGCCTGGTCAAAACCCACCAGCCCCTTCTGTCTCTTCTAAAGAGCTATTTATAGAAATGCCAAGGAGTGGAACAAAAGACTTCACTGTAGCACAGAAAAATGAAGACCCTTCCAAACACCTGGTAACCACACACGTGGTCAAGCCATCCCCTTATGCAGCCCTGCTGGGTAAAGCAAGCTCAGATCTCACTAGGAAACCTCTGTGAGCTCCCACACTTAATAAGAATAAAACAACTTTCAGGAAAAGACTTCATGAAACATATATCACAAAATAGAGCTATGACTTCAGAAAGTGCATCTCTTCGATGAAGAGAAGCAAGCAAGAATATTCTAGATTAGAATACTGGTGTAATACAGAAAGGGTTAAAGCACTAAGCATGTATATGAAACCAAAATGGAAAACAGCACTATGGCATTGTTTTTCTACGATATACTGTTTTTATTGGTGCATATTATCTAAAATAATGGGGTCATGATGTTTTCACATGAATGTAATGCACTTTTGAGCACACTCACCCTCCCATTCCTGGCTCTTGTTCCCCCTCCCCTGATTCCCTTGTTCTTCTCAAAAGGTAACCCTTTGATTTGCATGCCTTCTTTTAAAGTCTAGACTATGGGGACCTGTGAGATTGTTCAGTGCTACCACCAAGCCTGAGTTCAATCCCTGGACATCACATGGTGGAAGGAAAGAACCAATTCCTGTGAGTTGTCTGACTTCCATGTGTGCATGCCCAAATACACACACACACACACACACACACACACACACACACACACACACACACACACACCACAAATGAATGTAAAATCTAGATTCTAAGGATTAGGGAGACGTTCCAGTGAGTAAGATGGGGATCTGCAGATATAATTTGAACCCCTAGTATCTTTGTACGAAGCTAGTACTGTTGTCTGTGGCTGTAACCTCAGTACTAAGGAGCAGAGAGATAGCAGATCTCAAGAGCTCACTGGCTAGGCACTGGAGCCAAGAAGGTGAGCTTCCCATTCAATGACAGCCCCCTCAGTCTCCATCTTTTACTTGGAGGGTTCAGAGCATTTACACTTAGAGTTATTATTGAAGAGACTATACTGAGTTCTTCTTTCTTCACCTTAGAAGCTTTCTGGAGTACCAATTCAATAATGTTTGCTTTATAATTGTCATTTGTTTACTCTTATAGTCAGGTTTACTCTTTTTAGAACTTGCATGCTTGTGTTTATCTTTCTTGTGTTCTCTGTGTTCTTTAGTTGAGCTTTTAGCTCTTTGGATTCCTGATGCTCTTCCTTCCTTTCTTTGTTACCCCATCTCTTCTTATTCGCAGAAGAAACTTCAAATACACTTTCTTACCCACCCACCCACTGCCACCCTTCCCATCCCATTCATCTTTAACTTGGTGCTATAGTTTGGATCTGAAGGGCTCTTGAATATATACATGAGAGTTGATCTCTAGCCCATGGCTGCTATCAGGAGTGGCAGAACCTTTAAGACATAGAACCTAGTGGGAGGAAGCTCAGTCATTTGGAGTATCACCTCAAAGGGGACACTTAGGTGATGGCACATTCCTATTTGTCTACTTCACAGCCAGCAGAGCAGAGCAGCTTCCCCATCATGTGTCCCCTGCTGTGATGTGCCACTTCCCCACGGGCCCAAAGGCAACAAAGTCACATAACTACTGAAACTCCTGAAGCTGGGGAGCAAGATAAATCTGTCCTCTGAATTAAATGTCTGAAGTAAAGAACTTCAGACATTTTGCCATAACAATAGACATGAGACTAACTCACTTGGTTTATGATGCTCACTTATGCATAAGTAATCTATGATTCTCAATTATTGCTCTAGAACCATGCAATTAACTATGAAGATTATATATATACATATAAATATATACACACTATCATTTTATATAAAAAAGCAACTCCTAAAAAAACAATGATAGAAATCAATTATGCTTAATTTTGAGAGTTTTTAATATATAGATATAACAAAATAGCACTAAATCAGCCAATGTCTCATTAAGTTATTCATCTAAACATTATTAGTGATTTTTAAGTTTTACCTGGTCTCTATAAGTTTTGTTACTCCTGACAGTTTTATAACATGACTTTTGCCTAATCCTCCAGTTTCCTTTATTTTTATCACTGTTTTCTTCATAATTTTGTCACCTGTTATTTAAATATAAACCTTCAAGATTCCCCTTTTAAATATCCAGGCTCTTTTTTCTATATTTTTACCTGAAATAATTTTCTTTTCATTTCCATTATTAAACCAGCAAATGTCTCCTAAGCCACTCTGATTTTTTAAAAATATATATATAAATTCAAGACCTACATTTTCAATTGCCTATTGATCACTTCAGATGTCTCACTGAAGTGATGATGGATGATATGGACTAACATTCACTGAGAAATTACTTACCTGACAGATACTGCCCCCACAGTCCTCTCAAAGTCTGGCTTATTTAATAATCATCATAACTTAAGTTAGGCACTATAGAATCCTCATTTTAAAGAGGAGGAAACAGAGGCACACAGAGACTCTAGAATTTGCCCATAGTTAATAAATAAAGACACTCAAATTCAAACACCAAATTCAGTCTGGTTGAGGTATATATAGAAACATAGTAGTATGCTTGGGGGCATCTCATTTCAGGGGTCTAGGCACCTATGTTAGTCAGTGTCCTATCTCTATGACAAAATATCTGAGATAATCAACTTATTTTGACTCATAGTTTTAAAGATTTCATTCCATGGTTGTTTGGCACTTTTGCCTTTGGCTCTTAAATACTCATAGGCTGAGGTGAAAATAAACTGAATAAACATCAAGAAGGTAGTATAGTTCTTAAATACAGTAAGAATCTACAAACAACATTTTGCCTCCTTCTTTATGAATACCCATATAGAGAGGTATCTAACAAGATTTCAAAACCTGTGCTTTGGCAAACCTGGTAAGTTGGTTCTGCAATTGAAAGATAAAAGACATGGTCATTCTGTGTTATAGAGCATTTTGTTAAGTAATTAATTACATTGCTTTAGTCACTCCACCTAAACAGATGAGGTTTGGGGGCTAGAGAGATGACTCAACAGTTAAGAACACTGATTGCTCTGCCAAATGACCCATGTTTGATTCCCAGCATCCATTCAGAGGCTCACAACCACCTGTAATATAGTTCCGGGGGATCTTGTACCCTTTTCTCCATTCCATGGGTACTGCACGCACATGGTACACAAACATATATGTAGTCAAGACATACATACACATAAAAATAGATCTCAAAAACAAGTTTTTGAAAAGCTTGCCTATCTGACTTATTGTCACATGTCTTTTAAGGGGACTTACCTGGCCTGTGGCCACATAGTCCTTCAAAGGATGAATAGCCAGACACAGAATATCGTCATCATGACCCAGATAAAAACGCTGTGTGTTCTGTTGTCTATTATAAATGACACCCACTGCTGCCACATGGTACACAATTTCACCAATTTGAGTGTAGAAAAGATTACTTCGACAGTCATAACCTCTGTAACTAATGCAGAAAATAAATCATACACAATGCATTTTAATCTCTGATCTGATCAATACAGAGAAGTAGGTATCACTCAGATCATTTAATTTCCTGTCTTAAGGAAACTGAATAGTTAAAGGAAAATGCTAGTTTCTTAGAATATACATACTGTTATGAGCCTCTCTGGTTACAAATAGCTAAATCTAGGTTAAGATATTAATAAGAGAAATCAGGTACAGAAATTTCTGTATTCTAGTATTTGCAAAAACACTATTAAATTTGTATTCTACAAAGTAAAACCACTTCCTTTTATACACAATAGGGTAAGGAATGAATACATATTTGCATTCAAATATTTCTAAAAGTCATTATTATTTATAGGGAAAGGAAATGACACCTGGGGCGGGGGCAGGGGGAAGTGAGAGGAAGGTTTCAAGTAGCACTTCGTTATGCACATTGTTGACCCCTGACAATGTAATAAATGTTCCAACAGTAACTTTAAGCAATCAATTAAAATATAATATTTTAATAGGATAATTAAAATGGTTAATACTATCCCATCAATGACAACCTTAATTTGTGCTTCAAAGATGTCAAATTCACACAACACAGTCCATAAAAATATTACCTATTTGAACACTGGAAGGGAAATACTGTTTTTAAAGATTTATTTTATTTATGTGTATGTGTGTGTATCTGTCACATGTGTGCAGGTGCCCTTGGGGGCCACAGGTGCTTGGAACAGAATTCAGGTCCCATGGAAGAGTAGCAAACCTTCCTAACCACTGAGCCATCTCTCTATGCCTGGAAATACTTTTCATCAATAAATTCTTTTCAAATTCTTAGAAAGTATTACCAGTCTGGTGAGAAATTCATGCTTACTGAGGGGAGGAAATTGTTCCTGTGGAGCTAAAATGTGAGGCCTGTACAGTATGTGCTCTAAGGGATGCCAGAAACTAAGAAAAATTAGCTAAACATTAAATCCTAAATACGCAGGCAAAAAGGGATTCAGAAAATTCCAATTTAGTCATATTGGAGGAAAGATAATTACCCCTTACATTTTTAAAGGTATCATATCCACTTCTATGAATGCAGTATCAAACTTTCAAAAGACAGTTTTTTAGAAATTTAACCAAGACTTTCAGAGGGGCTCATGTGTGCCAGACAATGTTGTCCATCATCTCTGGCATGGCTCACTTATTCCTCATTGCAACACTTTTAGTCAGGCGCCAATTTGAAGAGAGGGAAACAGAGGCAAAGCGAGTCAGGGTGACCTGCCAAGCTTTTAAGTACAAACTCAAAGTCAACACACAAATGAAAAATAGCATTTTATACCCATGAATGAAGTGTAGCCGAATACTGTTTCCTGGAGCACGCTCTCTTCGTTTAGAAGTAGCACTTTTCTGTTTTTCTTTGCATTGTTCTTTAAGCTGAGGTAGATCTTCTTTGTAAACCTTAAAAATGTATATACAGAGAAATACAATTAGGGTTGGTATTAATAGAGACGTTCATATCCTCAATATAACTTTCAGATGCTGGTAAGAGAACACTTTGTAAAATTTAGTATTCCAAGAACTTTTATACTTCAAAGAGAATGTGGTAGTCTACTGTGACAAAATTCTACAGGCAAACAGAATACAGACTTACTTAGCACATCAAGCATAAACTGAAAGAACCATCCATTACTGGAAAAATTAAAGCCATAAATATTCACAATAGATAAAAAGTAGCAGAAGTCAAGAAAAGAACCTGGACTTTTGGGGGACGGCATCACAGGCTAATGGGGCATTACCTGCCGGTGGTAAGTAAGCTGTGTCTCTTGCTCAATCTCAGAATCCAGTTCCGGAACATCAGATAGATCTGAATCTGATTCGTCACTGTTGGACTCAGCCAGACTTTCTGTAAGTTTTTAAAAAACAAAATACCATTTGTTTAAAGATTTACTTTCAAAACAACAATGTAAAATTAATAATTAAGAGGTGACTCTATCAGCTTGACAGGGAAACAAAGCCATTAAACAATAAAATGAAATGCCCTACTCAAGTGACACGGAGGTCAGTAAACTGTACTACAGATTATCTTCCTGTCTGCTCACTGCAAACTCAATAGCTCCTTTAAATTCCTCCACTGACTCCTCAATGATGGCTACACCAAATTTAAATGTCTATGTAGATACAAGTGAATATAACCTATAATTAGCATTAAAAATACTACACACAACAGATGAATTGACTTTTTTTTAAGTATATACAAGACCCAAGAACCCATATCTCTGAGATGAAAGGTTGTTGGTTTTGCTAGCAGAACTATTACTTCACTTATTCAACAAATTAAATCTCAACCCAAATACTTCACAAGGCATACTCTGTGATACCTGACTTTAAAGATACACACTTATTTTAGCAGGAAATTTCTGCTCTTAATAAGCTTTAATGGTAAAATCATTACTATGGAGCTATTAATGGAGAAGCTGTTTAAGCTTACCTTGGGGTGCTATGTGAAGAGCATCTTTTAATTTTCTTTCAGGAATGAATTTCCACTGAAAGACAGAGTGATCAGCTCCACCAATAGAAATAACCCACTGATAATCATGTGACCATCTGACATTAGTTACGTGAGCTGAATGGCCAATATATTTTCTAAACTTGGCCCCTATAACAAAAATATATCTTTAAATTGATAGAAGCCAATACACAAAAATACCACCTTAAACAACAACTACTCTATCCAAACTATTACAATATCACACCATTATCTTAAGTATGAACAGAGTATCAGAGTGCACTGCAGGTTCTATTGTTAAAAATGTTAAATTATATCATTTGGTTAAGGTTCACACACAATGTCTTCTATTTTAAAGGAATTGCTAGTTATTTTTTAAATTTGTGATAGCAACTATTTCTGAAATTCTTTGTTTATTATATACTCTATATCCTGATGTTATGATGTGGCAACATATACATATCTCTATTAAAACACACTAGCTACAATAATGCTTAGCTTCATATTGATATTGTTTTAAAATTTTTATAAGTCTGTATGTTGGGATGTCAAAAATTCCATAAATGAAAATCAAGAGAAAAGTTTTCATCATGGTTGTAAATTTAGGGATAACTTGTTTTGTTTTTGTTTTTTTTTTTTTGGTTTGGTTTGGTTTTGTCTCATTATTTTGAGACAAGCTCTCACTATGTAGCCTAACCTGGTCTTGAATTTATGATTTTCCTGTCTCAGTCTCCTGAGTGCTGGGGCTATATGCATATACTATCACCATATCTGACAGGCAGCCATCTTCATCAAGGCATAAAATAGTGATGAAAATTCATCTAAGATTACATTGTATTTCTTCTTAAGAGTAACACTGTTATTCTAAGAAGAATTCTAGCTAAGTACTTCACCACTAAGCCACACCCACAAACCTCAAGAATAATTTTAAAAATTATTTTTCCTAAAAATAATGTTATATGTAACAGTATAAATCAGTAACATTCCAGATTTATAATTTCTTCACAGTTTAGCCTAGCAAACTCTTATCAAGAAAGATTTGGCCTTATCTCTCATGTTTGGGATATATTACATGCAGGCGAAGACGGCTTTGGCCACTAATTTTTTTTGTAACTTTTATTCTTCTCTCATACATTATATTCTGACCACAATTTTCCCTCCCTCCGCTCTTCCTCCCAGTCCCTCTCCCCGACTTCCCCTCTCCCCCATATCAACTCCTCTGTTACACACACACACACACACACACACACACACACACACACACAGAGCAGGCATTCCAGGGATATCCACCGAACATGGCCTAACAAGATACAATAAGACCGGGAACAAACCCTCATATTGCAGCTGGATGTGGCAACTCAGTAGGAGAAAAAGAGCCCAGCACAGTTGGCCACTAATTCTTTTAATGAGGCCTTTATGTATTGCTGGCCAAGAAAGTGTTAAAGATAAAGCCAGAAATCCCAACAAAGGCAACTCCAAGCTTTACGATATATTGATTTTGTTGTATTGGGGCAAACTAAAGGTCATTTGAACATCTGTAAGTGACTACTCCAAGTGGTATTGTCCAGAAAGGTACAATTAGTCCTGTAAGTCCCTTCTAAACCTTCCTTTCAGACTTTTCAAAGGCCAATCCCCTGGTTTTTTTTTTTTTTTTTTTTTTTTTTTTTAGGAAGTTCAATGAGAAAGTTGTAAAAATTAGTTCAAGAGAAATCAAATTTAAAATTGTTAGATCTATTTATGTATATGAGTGGTTTCCCTAGCATGTATGTCTGTGCATCACATGCATGCCTTGGTGCCCACAGAGGTCAGAAAGAAGGTATTGTATTCCCTAGGAACTGAGTTATGAATGATTGTGGATCACCATGTGGATGCTAAGAATTGAATCTGGGTTCCCTGCAAGAAAAACAAGTGCTAACAGCCAAGTCATCTCCCTAGCCCTGAAACCAATTATTTCTAGTCAAAAGAACGGTAGTAATTATTATATAGGAGCTGGGGTTATAGTTCACACTCATGCTTAGTCTGTGCAAAGCCCTGGGTTTAAACCACACTGCCAGAAATAAACAAGAAAAGAATAATGTAACTGCCAGTACTTCTTATTGCCTATGATAAATCAATCATTTAAATGGTGGGCCTAGATATCATATCTTTCATAAAATGAGTCTGAGACATCAGGACCAAATAAGGTTTCTTCCACTTGCTTTAGAATCCTGTGATTACTCGTTTGTGCTCCAATTTGATACGTTGAAATATAACAGTCTACTGCCTTGTTAACTCCTCCAATATGCAGTAAAGTCTTTGAAAATGAGGTAGTGTTTATATATCCCTAATGCTTGGTGTACAGCAAACATATATTTGAAAGAGATAGAAAAAGCAAAGAAAAAAAGAAAGACTGTATTTCCCCTTGCTCTGTCTCTACCTGCACTGGATGCTGGAATGTAAATGGTGGGGGAAGAGCAGCAAAGCCCAGGGGAGGTATGAGCATGACCGCCACTGTGCAATGCCCAGAGGACAGAGTACAATACAACTCGGAAGCCTTCAGAACTAAAGGCAGAGGCTGCAGTTTAAACATTGGTTCAACTACTTAATAGCACAGGATCTGAACCTGCCATTTTAACCTCTTTTAGACTTCATGACAGGAAATGTTTTAATAAGTAAAATAAAACAAAGTATTTTAATAAATAAAATAAAACAGTGTAGGCTTAAAAGTATTGGTCAGTTAGGATCAACATCTCAAAGTCAAGATTTATCAAGGCTAGAATGGTCATAGAATCTTTCCTAATTCCTGATGAGGATAAAGAATTTGTTTTTTTATTCTTTCTAAATTTGTTTTAATGTTTAGTTTCCTTAATACAGTGAAGTTAATGGATAATTCTTCAATAAGTAATAACAAAATGGTGCCAGAACTTTTTCCTTTTAATTGTTTAATTACCTTTGAATTCTTGGTATAAAATATATGAGACTATCCTTCTGGTCCTCACTAACAAAATCTTCAAATCAGAAACTTTCCCATGCTCACTTTGGCAGCACTAGACCTGGGACAATGCCGAGATTAGCACAGATCCCGAGCAAAGACATGACACAAATTCAGAAAGCAGTCCGTATTTTTCTGTCGGTGCTTCATCACAGTGGTTCTCAACCTTCCTAATGCTGCGACTCTTTAATACAGTTCCTCATGTTGTGGTGACCCCCACCCACAAAATTATTGCATTGCTACTTCATAGCTATAATTTTGCTGCTGTTATGAATCATAATATAAATATTTGTATTTTCCGATGGTCTAAGGTGACCCCTGTGAAAGGATCATTTGAACCCCAAAGGGGTCAGGACCCACAGGTTAAGTACCACTGCTTTGACAGAACAGAACAGCTCACACTATGGTACATTTCCCCTGTTCTGGAGAACATCCCCCCCCTTTTTTTTAAAAATGTTAAGGAAATTTTCCAGTCATTCTTCAATCAGAACTTATTTTGAACTAGGGTACAGAAGGGCCATCCTGGGTTTTTTGTTTGTATGTGGGAATATTAAAAATACTTACATAACTGTATTTTTAAAGTATTCACCAAAACTAAAACTAAAACCATGGGTGACAAACCATGAGATTCCATCAACACCATCATATGATTCCAATCACATCAGGTTAGACTGAATTTTTTTCCCAAAGTCATAGCCTTCCAAATTAAAATGGATTCTATAGGTAACTGGATAATTTGGATTGGATAATTTAAAAGCTACATCAAAATTCATATGTTCATCATATAAACATAGCAATTTGCAAATTTTGTAGCTACCAACTCTCACTCAGGCAAAGAAACTAAACAGAGCCTCATTTATTTTAATTAGCTAAGGCAGATTTAAATGGACGTGTACATGTTCCTACAGTGAGCCATTCCTTTACAGAATGAGAGGCTTTGATCCATGGGCTGGCTAAGATGTCTCACAGACATGTAATCATACAAACACTGCCAGCTGAAGACCTCCTGACATAGAAGTGAACAAATTTGGTAAAACACATTATTGACCAAGCTTTTTCTGTACTCTGACTCATTCCCTACTGGTAGGCTCAATCTTTTCATTATTTGGATAACTCTGCAGTATCTGAATATTATCCAACTGTATATTGTCTACTTTATTGGAAGTAAAAGTAAACAGTGATCAATAAATAGTCTTATACTAAAAAAAATCTCTCCCCACCTTTCATACTAAGGAAAATTTCTTAATATTTGAAACAACATTATCCATTAGAAAATAAATAAGGGCTGGAGAGATGGCTCAGTGCTTGCTGTTTAAGTTTGAAGACCTCAGTTCAAATCCCCAGGCCCCACATAAAGCTGGACTTGGCAGTGTGCATGCCAGTGTTCCTATGGCATGAAGAATGGTGGAGGCAGGAGAATCCCTGCAAACTCATGGGCAGGATAGCCTAGTGTACACAGTAGTGAATAACAAAAAGGCCCTGTCTTAAACAAGGTGGAAGGTAAGGAACAATATCCAAGGTTGTCCTCTCGCCTCCTACATGCACTATGACACATGCACATCTGAGTGTGCACACATACACACAGGCAATACACGAACACACACACATACACACACACACACACACACATACACAGGCAGCACACACATATATACAAAGGCAACACACACACATACATACAGGCAATACACACACACACACACACACACAAACACACACACATATACACAGGCAGCACATACACACACACACATACACAGGCAGCACACACACACATATACACAGGCAACACACACCCATACACACACACACACACACACACACACACACACACACACACTAAAGGAAATAGATAAAAAGATTTAGTAGTATAGAAATGAAGAAGTAGTTGATAAAAGATTAAGAAAATAAAAAGAGGCCTAGCATGGTAGCACACACCTACAATCCCTGCATTTAGGAGGTGGAAACTGGCAGATTTTAAGAACTTGGGTCTAGCCTCTTCAACTACATAGTAAATCTGAAGCCAGGCTGGGCTACAGAGATCATCTCTCAGAAAAACAAAAAGAAAAAAGAAAAAGAAAAGGATTGGCCATGCATTGAGAAATGATACTTGCAATCCATAAAAATCCTAAATCATTTGAACCTACTGGAATATATAAACAGCTCAACAAAAGAAGCAACCATATAGCAAAGAGAACTGTGTTTGATATAGGAAGCACAGAAACCTCTCCCCAAAACATCTGAAAATGAAGCTCACTCTCATCAGTATGGATTTTAATGAGACCACGAAATATGACTTACAGTACCTACATTTGCAAAAATTAGAAGAAAGTGTAATAAGGCCAAGTGCTGAAGAGGCTGTGAGTCAAAGGGTGTTGATAAAATGCTCTAACTACTTTGGAAAGCAAACTGACATTTTCTTATAACGTTCAACATCTACATACTCTATCATCCAACCGATTCATGCTATATACACCTCGGAGAAACTTACATATGTTAACAAAAGACTAGAAATGACTCAAATGTCAACTAAGGGGAAAATCAATGCATAAACTATAATATGCATTTACAACATGATTATTTCATGGAAATGGAAACAATCAAAGGTACAAGCAAGCCGGGCATGGTGGTGCACACCTTTAATCCCAGCACTCGAGGCAGAGGCAGGAGGATCTCTATGAGTTCAAGGCTAGCCTGTTCTACAGATTGTAGAACAGTCTCTGTGAGTTTGAAGCCAGCCTGGTCTACAGAGTGAGTTCCAGGACAGGTTCCAAAGCTACACAGAGAAACCCTGTCTCGCAAAAACAAAACAAAACAAAACAAAAAGGTACAAGCAACAATATAGATGAATCTTTAAAAAAAATAGCATTGAAAAATGCCTGGTGCCTCACATGTCCTGTGGTAGAAGATTAGAAACAGGGGCTTGAATTCATCATCAGTACACATGCACAATATCAATACCAAATATCAATACAACTTGGGCTTCTGGGAAAACCCAGTCTTTAAGTCGGACATGTTCACTGTATACTCGGATCAAGCTACTTCAGTTGTTCTCATCATACACCACTAATGTATGTGTAGTAACTAACTATTAACAAGTCAGGTGAAAAACCATTTCTGCATATATTATAATGAATTCAAGAACAATTTTTGGTAAAAATTTCATGACCAAAAAAGAAATGTAACAGGACAACAATTTTTGAATTGACAAAGTCTTCACCAATTAATATACACTCTAAAATATTAACTCCTATCATTTATCTCAACTATGTAAGAACATAACATCTTTTATGAGAGTGTTAAAATATTAAAAAGAAAGATACCTTTTCTTAAACATGGATATCGGAATAGTTTTACAACTCCATAGTCATCAGCTGTAACTAAAACCTGGCCAACATAATTTCCATCTACTGAATTTATATCATTGGTATCGGAATACTTGGGCCAAATTCCATTGACTTCAAGGCCTGAAACACACGTCCATGAAGCCCAGTGAACAGCTTTTATTTCTTCTTTACTTGTCACTTCCTTTCCTCCTAGAAATAAAAAGTCTTCACTTAAGAAATTACTTTATTTGATTCTTTTCACGCAAATGTAAATTTTAATACCTTACACCAAAGTTAGAGAAGAATATATGAACAGACAGGTAGGTGTGAATTAGAAGAAAAAACAAAATTTTAAAAATTTTAAATGCTACTAACATCATAGTGATTTAGAGAGTTTGAATGTAATTATCAATTCAGCAGGCTCATTCATATGGAAAACAACCAAATCTTATTAAAATCATGATACAGATTAGTGACAACTGGGTAAGTTATAAGAAAAACTAAAAGATGCCTTTCTTTGGGGATTGTCAAAGAGCTTGGTTCTGAGGACACTAAGGCTACACTGGGGTGAGCGAGGCTCTCCCTTCTGACAACTAGTGGTCTCTGAGCTCTCCTCTATCTGCTCTTTCCTCATCTTCAGGACAACACGGAACCGACTGCTCACGGTACAGCGGCTGCTCCAGCAGAGGAGAAGAAAGTGGAGGCCGAGAAAGAATGTAAGGGCTCTATTGATGGCATAGGCGTTAGTCCTTTTTACTAAACATCTTCTGTAGGATGTTCAATAGAGATCCAAACAAACAGGAGGGAGAGAAGGGAAGGAGGGAGGAAAGAAAGAAAGAAGGAGGAAAGGGACGGAGGGAGGGAGGGAGGGAGGGAGGGAGGAAGGGAAGCAAAGAAGGAAGGAAAGGAAGGAAGGGCAAAAGCTACGACAAGTGGCAACTCAGGTATTAAAAAGAAACCCAAGACATATAATTGAGAGAGAGACTGAAAAAGACTAAAATGGAGGGTGATACATTTGTGTTAAGTAAGAGGACTTTTGGACTCAGTAAATCTTCATTATAAATCATCAATGAGCCGGGCGGTGGTGGCGCACGCCTTTAATCCCAGCACTCGGGAGGCAGAGGCAGGTGGATCTCTGTGAGTTCGAGGCCAGCCTGGTCTACAGAGTGAGTTCCAGGAAAGGCGCAAAGCTACAGAGAGAAACCCTGTCTCAAAAAACCAAAAAAAAAAAAAAAAAAAAAAAATCATCAATGAAAAGCTTGGGGGGGGGGAGAGAGCATTGATTGTATTATGCAACCAGTCTTATTAAATAAATTCTTATAAGAGTGATTAATTCACAAAGCACCACATTATATAGAGGTGTGGAAGGTCATTTTGAGAGGTGTGGAGTTTTAATTAAGAAGGATTTACAATGCTGGTATCCAAGAGCTGGAAGAAGTGCTGTGATGGGAACATGTTCTCCAGGGTACTAAGTTCCAGGTGTGCAGGATGAGTTCCGAGTGTCCTTTCTGAATGCACAGCTCAGTAACTGTTACTATTCACATTGTGTTACTGCATGGTATGCTTGAAATCTGCTAACAACCATCTTGAATGTTTCTACTGCACCCAGAAATACAATAACTATATTAGGTGGTAGATATGACAATTAGTGTGATTATAAAAATCATTTTACAATGCCGTGTGTGTGTGTGTGTGTGTGTGTGTGTGTGTGTGTGTGTGTATTTATAAAAAAATCACACTGGGCTGGGCATCATGGTACACAACTTTAATCCCTACACTTGGGAGGTTGAAGCAGGCAGATCTCAAAATTTGAGACCAGCATGGTTTACATAGCCAGTTCTAGGCTAACAAGGAAATACAATGAGACCTTATCTCAAATTTTTTTTAAAAATCACATTGCATATTTTAAAATGTATAGAATTTTGATGTCATAACTCAATATTCTGGTGGGAAAGAATTCTAAAGATATTTGTCTTATAGAAAAGACCACAATGCTTGAAATAGCTCAGATTATTCTGCCTATAGTCAAATATAATTTACAATTTACTGGGTTTTTTTTTTCTTTTTTTTGTTTTCTCGAGACAGGGTTTCTCTGTGTAGCTTTGCACCTTTCCTGGAACTCACTTGGTAGCCCAGGCTGGCCTCAAACTCACAGAGATCCGCCTGGCTCTGCCTCCCGAGTGCTGGGATTAAAGGCGTGCGCCACCACCGCCCGGCTTACACTTTACTCTTAATGAGCTTTTGCATACCACAGACTTAAAGTCTATGCACTGCATGTAGTGTGCCAGCAGAGCTCACCTGGCATCCTATACAGAAGCCGTCCTCCACTGCCGTCGTTTGTCTGCAAGTACCGACTGTCTGAAGACCAGTCCAGGTGAGTGATGAAGCTAAGGGAACCAGCACATTCACCAACTTTTTTATAACGCTGAGCAACTCCGTAGATGTCAACTGAGCTGTCATTGCAGCCAACAGCAAGGTAAGTGCCATCTGGTGAATATTTTAGCTCATGGATTGCCTCTTTCCTGTCCTTAATATGTACAACTTCAGTCATATCTCTGTGGAAAAGAAAAAGACCATATGAGCAAAAGTCACAAGACAATTGGAAAATGTCCCCAAATACTGAGGTTCCATCTGGTATTTACAAACTGTGACATACATGTAAGTAAGGTAAGTAATCTGCTTGGGAATAATTATTTTGCTGACCAGAAATAAATAGAAAAAAAATTGGATGATGTAGTGTGTGGCGATAGAGCACTTGCCCAGCATGAAGTCCTGGACTTGAACCCCAGCACTGAAAAAAAAGTAGAAGAGAAAAATGCTAAATTTCAGTGCATAAATGACCTTATTTTTAAAGTACCCTACAGCTCCCTACTAAATTTCTGGATTTAGATAATAAAACATTTAACCAGATTTTTTATGATAAAAGTTCTTTGTAAATACTGAATTTATGAAATATTCTTAAACATCATAATTTTCAAACACATTTTTATAATGAGCCAAATGTATAAACTGACGTTTGGGAACTAAGGAAAGCATGAAAGAATGCACCACTTGAGCAATATATTTGAATATATATCTTTATATAACTACTGTGGTTGTTTTTATTCACTTTTCCCCACTAGTGAATTTTATTTCAAATGTTCCCTTTTCTTCAGAGTCTCATTATGTAGCCCAGGCTGGCCTCAAACTCCAATCCTTCTGTTTCAGCCTCCCAAGCACTTGAAATATAGGCATACACCACCATGTTCAGCTTAGTTTATTTTTTAAAAAGAGACCACAATTCAGCTTAAAATGAATTTCCAAAATAGCATAGGCATTGGTAACAACCATAAAGATGGATGAACTCAAGTTTAACACAAGTGAGTTTTCAAACTCGTAGTACTGGAGGGAGTGGGGAGGACAGCGACCCGGGGAAGATGGGCAAGAGGAAGGAAGGAGCACTGCTTCTTGGCGGCAGCCACCTCTCCACACAAACTCTGTATCAGTTATTTGAAATGTTCCAGGTTGGCAATTTCAGAAGCAGAAGCTTGTTTCTTGGTTCTTAAGGTTTCTAAATGGAGGTTAGAACAGACATTCGAATTCTTTTAACATGTTGCTTTAGTACAAGGGATTCAAAAATTGAACTGACCTTGCATGAGAGATGGACCCTATGACAATATGCACCCATTGCTCAAGAGGAATATGTAAAACTAAGAAATCCTGAAAGGAGCAATGAAACTAGATTGAAGGCAGGAGGGAGCCACAGCAGGGTAAATGTGACTTGAGCATAAGACGTGAGGCACTGGCTAAGTCTAAAAGAGGAGAGATGGTTCTTCAGGAACAGGATACAGCACAAACAGGCATGAAAAGATGTAATGTGCGGCCTACTGGAAGAACACAGAAACTAGTGGGAAGAACAGAAAATAATGAAGCTAGAGATAAACTAATAAGATACAGTGAAACCAAAGAAAGACAGGCAGACAAATTCAGGTTTGCAGAGTGAAATTTTGGGAACTATGGACAAAAGTGCTCATCAGCAAGCCCAAGTTCATCCCCACAACCTGGGCTAGAAAGAGGGACAAAAACGACATCATGCAAGCAAGCTTATCTTGCCAATGTCAAGGAGTCAGGTACTTTCCTGGTGCCAGCGTCTGGTTGAAAGTTCTACATAATTCCATAGGCTTTGTCTATTTGTGGCATGCTGGAGAAACTATGTAGGAAATACTGATTAAGGTTAACCTGGGTCAATATGGCAGTTCTAAATCAAGATGGCTGCAGTATGTTAAGCTGAATCCACACAGAAAGATCAAAAGTTTTAGAGATGATAGTAGTGACACAATAATGTGAATGTATTTAATGTCACTGGACATCTACAGTGATTGAAAGCAAATATGACAGTAAATAAAAACAATTTTAAGAGAAAAATTAGAGCACATTCCACTGTAAAAACCTACTTTTATTTTCCATACTGGGAATCAAATCTAGAGCCTTATACATGCTGGGCAAGCACTCTACTATTTAACTACAGCCTATTTATTTATTTATTTGAAGTCACAAAGTTAAGTAGGCTGGCCTTGAACTCACTCAAGTCCAGGCAGGCTTTCAACTCACAATCCTCTGCCTCAGCCTCCTAAACAGCTAAGATTACAAGTCTGCACCATCAGGCCCAGTTGTGAAGAAGTTTTGTATAGGTGAAAAAAGAAAAAAAACAGAGTGAGGTAGAGAAAAACAGATCACAGAGATGAGCCCTGCACACATGTCAAGGATTACAAACTTCAGCTGAAGGAGCAGAAAGCCTTTGGAGAGGGGATGAATGCAAACAAGTGTGACTTACAAGAAATCTTTAAAATCAAGTCGGAAGTGAGCTGGAAACTTCTTCCCTGATGTAGCTTCCACAGTGCTGGGAGTGTTATGCAGGTTGCTGGAGGAGAAACGTGTCAGTAGCCTTGCCTAGTCACTTACAGATAGAGGAGAGGACACATAGGGTCCTATCTACCCTGCTGAACTGGCTATAGACATGCTGGGACAGAGGGAGTTGTCTTCAGTTCTGTAGCCACTAATGGCCCATTCAGGCTACAGTAGAGTTCCAAATCCATGGTCACACAGAGGGCCCTGATTACTCTAGGTGGTCAGAAAACAAAAGAAAAAGAATGAATGGGAGTAGAGAGCTAAAACAGGGCAAGGAATGAGAGTAACCAGAATGCATTGTATATGTGTGTGAAATGGTCAGAGCACAGATTTAATTCATAAAGAAAGAAGGAATCCCTATCACGGCATAGAGATGTTTCTGAGATGGTAAGGAGAGCAGTTAAGAGGGCTGGCTATTCCACCACTCCTGGGAGGAGATGACTGTGGTGATATACTGTGTACCCTAATAAAGCTTGCCTTGAGGATCAGAGGACAGAGCCAGCCACTAGATTAGACATAGAGGCCAGACAGTGATGGCACACATCCTTAATCCTATCACTTGGGAGGCAGAGATCCATCTGGATCTCTGAGTTTAAGGCCACACTGGAAACAGAGCCAGGCAGTGGTGGCACACACCTTTAATCCCAGTACTGGGAAGCACACACACCTTTAATCCCAGGAAGTGATGTCTGGGCAGAGAAAGGTATATAAGGCGTGAGGAAACAGGAACTCATTCTCTTTAGGCTGAGGATTTCGTAGAGGTTAGGACTAGTGGCTTGCTGCTCTACTTCTCTGATCTTTCAGCTTTCACCCTGATATCTGGCTCTGGATTTTTATTAAAAGACCGTCTAAGATTGGAACAGCAGACAACAAAGCCTACACAAGAGTAGAACAGTGATGCAGGAAAGAAGGAAGTTAACTCGACAGCTTCTGTGGAAGTGACTCTTAAACAGGAGAGGCAAAGCAAAAAAAGGAATTAAACATTTCTGGGTAGAGGATTACTGCGCTGGAGGAGAAAGATTTCATAAACACTGTTTTCTGAACATGCCATGGTTCTACAGCATTGCTTTTAATGACTACACAGGAGAGAAACTCAATGTATCTCCCTAGAATTTAACATAAATTAGCAACAGCTTGAACCAATCCTTATTTTTTATTTGTTTGTTTGTTTGAGACAGGATCTCCCTATGTAGCCTTAGCTGGCCTGGAACTCACAGGCCTTCAAACTCACAGAAATTCACCTGCCTCTGCTTCCTGAGTGCTGGGATTGAAGGCATATGCCACTATGCCCAGCCTTTTGATAAATTCCTTAAGCATTTCTACTTATACAAATGAAAGGATACAGGCATTTTTCCAAAGCATAAAGATACAAACAAGCAAACAAAATCCTTCTCCATCATTTCTCAAAGCCTTGAGGATGTTTAGCAACAAAGGATCATAACTGAAAATAATACTACCAACAGCAAGTCAGGGCCCAAATTTATAGTTCAGCACTTCAGCCACCACTGTACTAAGCATTCTTTTTTGAAATAGAAGATTTTTCTTTATATATATATATATATATATATATATATATATATATATATATATAATATATATATATATATGCGCCCATGTGCCTGCTTGAGGTTATGTGTACTACATGTGTGCAGAAGCCTGCAGAAGCCAGAAGACTAAGTCAGATCCCCTAGAAGTGGAGTTACAAGAAGTTGTGAGCCACTAAGTAGGTTCTGGGAACCCACCCAGTTCCTCCATAAGAACAGAAGCTCTCTTAACCACTGACCATCTCTCCAACACATCTGCTAAGCATTCTTAATGCCCCCAGATAAAAGTTCTTAAGTTTAATTTTCTGACAAAGATATTTTTATAAGTATATTTATTTAATGAAACCAATATTTGGCACACATATAAAAGAAGAGGGGAAAAAAGGATAAGTGGGTCAGAGCAATGAGTACTGTACATTCTAACAAAACAATAAATTACTGTTTCTGCTTCTACTCTAATAGCATACCTCACTCTAAGGACAGTAAATGACCCATCCTTCATTCCAAGGGCAAGATGGATTCCATCTACATTGACAGCAGCACATCGAATTGGTTCTTCCATATTACATCTTGCTATTAAAGCATGATCTACAAGGCTCCAAATCCTGTACAATTTAATTCAAAAATAAAAATAATTAATGCATATGTAAAATGATTAATCTATATAAGAATATTAAAGTTAAAATAATCTGGTTTAAAGTAAGACATTTTTCTCTGTGAAAACAGCAATATTATTCATGATTAAAAGAAAATATCAGAATTTTTTGTTTTTAAAATAACATGGCAGGGATGGTGAGATGGTTCCAAAGGTAAAAATGCTTGCAGCACAATCCTCAGAACCCATAATGGAAGGAGGGAACCAGCTTCCAAAAGCTGTCCTGACCTCCTTATATGCCATGCCATTCATGAGCCCACACCCACTCTCTCACATACACAGGCGATAAACTTTTTAAAAAATACAAAAGCATACTGACATCACTATGATTCAATTGTTAATCTTAGATTAATTAGTAATCTCCACTCTAATCAAAAGACAGCTATCTACTTCTTTAAATTATATATATGTATATATATATATATAAATAAGACTGGCCATGGTATTATATGCCTTTAATCCCAGTACTGGTGAGGCAGAGGCAGGCAGATTTCTATGAGTTAGAGGCCAACATGGTCTACAGAGCAAGTTCCAGGTCAGTCAGGGCTACATAGTGAGACCCTGCCTCAAAAATAAATGAATAAATAAGGATATATGTAGTCTTTTAGATGGAGTACTTAAAATATTCAAATTCAGACTACAATATTAAAAATTAAGATAACTAGACTTCACATCAAAGCTTGTAGACTTGAGACCTAATAAGCAGTTAGAAGAGTGTATCGCTCTTTCAAAGGACCTGAGTTAAGGTTCCAGCACCCAAACAGGTAGCTCGAAACACCTGTAATTCCAGCTCCAAGGGATCCAACACCTTCTTCTTGCCTCCATGGGCACTCAGTACACATTCAGCATACACATACATACACACACTTATAAATAAAAAATAAAATAATAGAATAATTAACTGTCACCATGTTCACAAAGTGATGAAACTCATGGACTATAGCTGAAATATGTAGGGAAATATTTAGAACCTTTAGCTATATATGTTATAATAAAAAAAGCTATAATTTAATGAATAAGCATCTACTCCAAGAGGTTAGAAAAAAGATCAGCAAAGAGAAATATATTTTTTACAATGCTTTCAATAGGCATATCTTTTTTAAGAACTTGTTGCTGTTTTACAGAAAAAATAATTTTTGTGTACTAGTTTTATATTCTTTTATATCCAAGATATTTGCTAATTCCTTTAAATTTATTTTTATTCATGTATGTGTTTGAGCATATGCACCAGGTACCTGAGGAAGCCAAAAGACAGCTCCAGATACAGGTGGTTATGAGCTGTCCAGTGTGGCCGCTGGGAAGCAAACTCTTGGCCCACCTTAAGAGCAGCAAGCACTCTTAACCACTGGGCTATCTTTGCAGCTCCACTAATTCCCTTCTAACTCCATGAATTCATTTGCATTTCCTTTGGATTCCTCTACATGCACAGTCATATTGCCTATGTATAAAAGTTGTTGTTTTTACTCACTCTCCTTTACTCCCTCCCCTCTCTCTATCACTCTCATGACCCTCGCCCCAATCATCTCTATTTGGCCATTTTGCACTGATGAATCACACTTTCCGGACCACAAAGTTTCAATGCTGCAACATTAAGTGCTGTGTTTGCTGAAGATTTTTTGTTCTGTACTACAAGTGTCAGTAAACACATCCTCTGGGACAAATCAGGTGGCTGCATGTCTTTATAGACTGAGAACTAGGATGAATTTTATAAATTTTAATTGTTGAAAATCATAAAAGAATCAAATTTTGAAATACAAAAAAATACACAAAGTTCAGATTTCATGTCTATAAAGTTTTATAGGAACACAGACTTATTTGTTTACACACCAACACAGAGGTAGATTTTAGAACAAATTTTACACTTTTTATTTGTGTGTATGAGCCCCATGGCAGGTCAGAGGCATGCACAATACATTTAAGGTGTATGATCGCAAACATGTTCTTAGTTGGTAGATACTAGTTCTTATAGTCTGAATTTGAAATTTCCCAGTACCTTACCTAGGAAATGATTTACTTACCTCACTGAACGATCATCACTTCCAGTCACAGCTAAAGGTTTAGTAGGATGAACAGCAAGTGCCCAGAGTTCACCTTCACAATGTCCTTGCATAATTAGGAAAGGTTTATTTCTTTCATGCACAACAATTTCAAAAATTTCACTGTCCTGTGTTCCAACTAAAATGTGGTCACCTCGCCAACAAACACTCCTCACAGATAACCCTGGTAAAAAGCACATTTAATACCAATATTGTAAATGTCAATGCCACAGTAGTAAAATGCAGTCTTAATTGGAAATTAATTTTCGTATCTTCTATATCTTGGCTGTAAGACAGAGTACGAAAGTCTGGGTATACATGCCCGTTGTCTTGAATTGTTTGTATTTCCATATGAAACAATAGATTTCTTTTTTCGTATACCTAATTTCTACCCATCCTTTAGGTACACTTTTCCTTCTCCTTTGCCCCACAATTCCGAGAGTCAGACTGTGCTTGTAATTGAGCTCTCCCAAGCTCTTACAATGGACAAGCACTCAGGGCCCGCCTTTAGAGAAGAGCATTATGAGTTTTCTGTTCACTGCATTTCATTTCTAAATCAACAGACTGAAGGAAAGACAATATTCACTTTCACTTTTTCTGCATTTTCCACAGTTCCTGCTGGGACCTTATGAAAAAAATTCCCATTTTTTATTTATATAACATTGCCAATATAGAAAACACTATATATCCCATAATATCCTCTTGAGAATGAAATAAAAAGGAATGGCATTATTTTGTAAGCTTCAGAATAATGTTCATCAAAACTAATGAAAATAGAATAATGGCTACCATCTAAAAGCTTACTCGGTACTGGACATTCTAAATAATTAACATGTATTAATTCATTTAATACTAGGAGATATTTGTAGTGGCCTTAATTTACAGATGAGGCTAAACAATTAGACCAGAGTTATACATCTCTCCAGTGACGCAATATTATTTAAATAATATTTTAAGTAAATATGATCTAAATGTGTTACTTCCAATCTTCGTCTTATAATTCAATGACATATTAGTGACTAATATGTCACTAATACGTTACACTGAGAATCTATTCTATTATATCTTTTTTTAAGTCCCCTAATTACTGAAAAAGTAAATTCTGAATAAAGAAAATTGACTTCAATCATTATTAACAGAAGTTTACCAATTCCCAATATATTTTAGTTGTGCGATTATTTGGCAAATAGTTCTATTTAGCATTGTAGTAGTAAAATATTTTCAAAATCCACAGTTAAAAAAGGAAACGTCTATCAGATATCTCTGTAATGTCTCATTACAACAGACATTAGACACACAAGAGAACCTTGGTCATGATGGTAAGCACAACTATCAACAAAAGTCCTCCAGGTGGAATGTATAAAAACCGTGTGTGTACTAGAAGACAACCATTGGTTCATTCACAACATGTTTAGCGTAAAACATTCATTTTAGGATTACCTTTGTATCCCTGGTCTGTTTCCCTGAGGTCAATCACAGTAATTGGTTTAAAAGTTAAATCCCAAAGACGAATACAGCCATCTCTGCCACCAGTAGCAAAGCCTTCTTCACAAGCATTCATACTAAAAATTCCCGCCTAGGTGGAGGCAGAAAACAACTTAGCAACATAAACTTCTTAAGAACATCGACTAGGCCTGGCGGTGGTGGCACACACCTTTAATCTCAGCACTTGGGAGGCAGAGGCAGGTGAATCTCTAGTTCAAGCCCAGCCTGGTCTACAGAGCAAGTTCCAGGACAGCCAGGGCTACACAGAGAGACCCTGTTTCGGGGCAGGGGAACGTCTACTAAGCAAAGGTAAAAAGTCACTCAGCAATATTTTCTTCTAAAACATAAATAAATAAACATACCAAAACACACCAAAAATATAACACATCATTAGAAAGTCAATATGTAACTGAGGCACTATTTAGTGATATGTACATAACACAAAAAAGTTAAATATTATACTGTATATAAAATGAATTCTAGAAGACAAAACTCTAAATGTAACAAATAAGTGTAAAAAAATCACAATACTCATGTGACTGAGATATAGACCTTTTCATACATGATAAAGAAAACTATAAACCATAAAGGAAGAAACTTTTCCTTTTCTGTGCATTTATGTGCAGTCCTAGGATTGAACCCAGGACTCTACAACGCTGGATGAACATTCTATTCTATCTAACAGCTACATCCCTGGCCCTTAGCTGTAATGCACATATTGCAACACTACATATCTCTAATATACAAATGAACAAAAAACCTTAATACAACCAACCAAACAAGAGGGAAAGACAAAAAGGGTGATTAATAAAAAGTGACAATTCAAAGAAGTTAACATTTTTCTTCCAGAAGATAAGCAAAAATTTATACTTTATATTCTATACTGAAAAATATAAAGGGGAAAAAACTAGTGTTTTTATATATTGGAGGTTATAATATGAATTACCACACCTTTTGTGAAAAAAAAATACTGATATTTTTGTTTCCAGACACTTTGCTTACAGCAAGCCATTTGGTTCTTTAGCACATCAGCACTTTTCATAATCTCTCCATGCTAACTAACTCCCTTCACGGTTTGATTCAATTAATGAATAGCTTGAATTTAAAACCACACAAAAGTTTTAACTACAGTTTTCGGACTTAATTTTATGACAATCTCACAAATTAAAAAAAAAAATCCCAATGACTAGAAAGATGGCTCAGTGGTTAAGATGTTTGGCTGATCTTCCAGAGGACCTAGGTTCAATTCCTAGTAGCCACACAGATGCTCACAACAGTGTGTAAGTCCTGTGTCAGGGGATCCTATGCCTTCTTCTGGCCTCCAAAGGTACCAAGCACAAAACATGGTGCACAGATGTACATACAAGCAAAACACCCACATGCACAAAGTAAATAAATAATAATTTAATCAACTAAAAATATTAAATTCCTTCTTTCCTGGCTTAATGAGACTATGGTTTGTTTGTTTGATTTTTTCCTACATGTTCCCAAATTGTCTACTGGTTAAGTTGGCCCTAACAACACTGGCTTTATTTTACTAAAGCTAATCTAGAAAACTCTATGGCTAAAGTCAACAAACTCTACTCACCACTATTCTGACACTGTTACAGCAATGGTTTTAGCAAGATGATAATTATACTAAGTTAATAAATATGTATGAGTCTAATTACATGGTTCTTAATTGAAGTCTTAAAAACAAACTGTTAAAATAGCACTTTTCAAGAAACTGAACTAACTAGCAACAGGCTATATTACATAGCTTGTTCTAAGAAAGCTAGGTGGTAAACATGTAAAAGTCTTCACAATATTAAAATATACTTACAGTATGGGCTCCTTGTATTGTTCGTATAAGATTGATTCCTTTCCAAACATATATATCCCCATTGAGTGCACCAGAATATGTTAATTCATCCCGAGCGCAGGCTAGGCACAATATTGTCTGCAGATCACCTGTTTTACCAAAAACTCCTCGTTTGGGGGTCAGAGCATTTCCACACAAACTCCAGAACTAAAATGTATACAGTATAAACATATTACCAAATAATGCTTATAAAACCAAGTAAAATAGTTTCAATAATTCGGTGCTATACTGTGGCAGCAGACTAGAAATTACCTAAAGTAGTTGCCTTATGATAAAATAACATTCAGTGTTCACATCCTCATTCTAATGCTGTCACAAGCTGTTAGAACAGATTAGTCACTAGTTTCAATCTGTAAGTCAGGAATCTGAGCTAACATTTTCTTTAAAGCTTATTTAAGTGGGGAGAGGGATGAGAGTGGAGGGCAAAGGAATAGGTCGGGGAGGATTAACTAATTTGAAGGAGGTAAAAAGCCATATGGAAACCTACTATTTTATGAGTCTTCTAAGTGTGTGTGTGTGTGTGTGTGTGTGTGTGTGTGTGTGTGTGTGTGTGTTTTCATAAAAGAAACTAGAGTTACCCTACAAAGGGGATAATGCTCCTCATAGATGGCACAGGGTGCCAAATAAAAAGACCAGTGCCAAGAATAATTGTTCTTAAGCTGTTAGTGTAATGTGTCCTAGATACTCCAAAACAATATAGGCTACTCCCACCACTTCTGGTTGCCCACCAGAAATTGATGGTAAGACCCTATTGCTGGACACAGATCCCAGAGTCATCAGGTTAGTACTAACCGGAAAGTTTCTTCCCTGCTTGCTACCTTTCATGGCATCAGAAAGTGTTACACAACTGGTTGGGAGGAAAAAGCCACTTAGCAGTCTTATCCCACGGTGAACCCCATGATTATAATCATGACCAGCATACCTTGGTCATGCTGTGAGTGCAATAGTGTCATGGGTGTTACGGAGTTAACCAACCACTTTCTAAGTGAGAGGAGTTGGAGTGATGGGGAATCAATCTGGGAGAAGTTAGGGAGAGGAGCGAGAGTGAACATGATCGAGATACACTATGGTATATCTATATGAAATTCTCAAAGAATTAATAAAAAGAATCTTATATTTCAATAAAGCTCTGTTGTTTTCTTTTTATTTTTTCTTTTCTTTCTTTCTTTCTTTTTTTTTTTTTTTTTTTTTTTTAGTTTTCAGAGCCAGGCCTGGAGATAGATAAAGATGGGGAGGGGGAAGCAGAGCAGAGCAGAGAGATTGTCGGGTGTTTTTAAAATCTACATGCAATTTGGGTTAAAAAGTTGGGAGTGAGTTAGGAATGAAACCAAAGACAAAGGCTGGGAATACAGCTCAGTAGAAGGTAATTTGCCTAGTGTGTACAAGGCCCTGGCTTCAATCTCCAGTGCCAGAAAGGCAGAGAAAATCTTATGTCAAATCTGATACCAACAGTTAAGGTCAGGGAGAGGAGAGAAGGAAAGAATATATGTTGTTTTCATGGATAGTCTCAAAATGAGTGACAGCTTTGTTTGTAAAGCTTAAAAATACGATACCCACTAGAAACGACCAGTTCACCCTTGGGAGAAGACAGATTCAAGCATGAGTTGTCACAGCCAGCTTTGTTTTCTTATACAGTGTTCAATAAGTGTTCATCGTTTGCACAGAGAAAACAATCTGAATGTGGGAGGACAGGATCTACACATAAAATAGTTCTAAATAAAGAAACTGGGTCCCTAGAATACTATTTTATAAAACGTAAATTACCACTGGGTGGTGGTGGTGCACACCTTTAATCCCAGCACTCGGGAGGCAGAGGCAGTCAGAACTCTGTGAGTTCAAGGCCAGCTTGGGCTACAGAGTGAGTTCCAGGAAAGGCGTAAAGCTACACAGAGAAACCCTGTCTCGGGGTGGGGGGGGGGGGTGCGGGGGGAAGAAAAAAAAAGAAGTAAATTACCATTTAATGTAATTTTAATATTATATCCTTAAATTTTAAAGTCTCAAGCCTCACAGAACTAAAACTCATGATACTTATCCAGTCACATAACTAATGAGTACTTTAATGTGTGAAAATTTATAACTTCTAAACCTAAAAGCACCATCCATAATTTATATTCACAAGAATAGTTGGTCTTGATCTTTTACCCAGTCCCAATTTGATGCTATTATTTTCTTCCGGCTCAGTGATTCTCAATTTTGACTTCAAATTAGAATCACCTGGGGAGATTTACAATTCCTGAACACCCACTGAGATGAAATGAAATACAGTCTTTGAGGAATAAAGTCTAGGCTTCCAAATGCTTTTGAGACTCAGCAGGAAATAGCCCTTCTGTCCTAGAATCCAGATCAGTACTGTCAAATAGAATCTCAGTGAAAATGGAAATTTCTCTCTCCCTTCTCTACACATATATGTGTATATATGGATAAATATATATTGTAATATATATACATACATATACACACATATGTATATGTGTGTATATATATATATACACACACACATATATATGATTTCCAATACAGTAAACTCCAGAAACACGTGGTTCTTGAGTATGTGAAGTGTAGCTAATGACTGAAGAAATGGATTTTAAATTTCATCTCATTTGAGTTTAAATTCCTTCATGTCCTAGTGACTACTGTACTAGGTAGTGCAATTTTAAATCATCTTTGGCACTTAGTTTCTTCACATGTACTGCTAGCACACAAATACCACCTTACTACTCACTGTCACTACCAAAGGAAAAGAAATGTAATTCATAATATAGTTTGGTCTCAGAAGATTAGCTCTTAAAAAAACTGAAAATAAAAAGTTTTAGCTTTAGAGAATTCTGGAAATGGAAAATCTAGGTAAGCACAGACTCAACACCAACACAATACAAGAGATGGAAGATAGAACCTCGGGCACTAAAGATAAGATAGAAGAAATAGATACACTGGTCAGAGAAAATGCTAAATCTAAAAAATTCCTGACACAAAACATCCAGGAAATCTGGGCCACTATGATGGAAAGATTACCCATGCTCATGGATCAGTAGGATTAACATAGTAAAAGCAGTCATCCTACCAAAAGCAATCTACAGATTGAACCCAATTCCCATCAAAATTCCAGCACAATTCTTTACAGACCTGGAATGAACAATATTCAACTTCATACGGGAAAAATAAACAAACAAAAAACAATATAGCTTAAATAATCCTGTATGATAAAAGAACTTTGAAAGGTATCATCATCCTTGATTTCAAGCTTTACTACAGAGTTATAGTAATAAAAACCACATGGTATTGGCATAAAAACAGACAGGTTGATCAATGGAATTGAATAGAAGACTCAGCCATAAATCCACATACTTATGAACATCTTTTTTTTTTTTTTTTTACAGAGAAACCATAAATATACAAAGGAAAAAAGAAAGCATCTTCAACAAATGGTGCTGGTCTAGCTAGATGTCAACATGTAAAAGAATGCAAATAGATCCATATGTATCATCCTGCACAAAATTTGAGTCCAAATGGATCAAAGACCTCAACATAAAACCAGATACACTGAACCTGACAGAAGAGAAAAGGGGAAATAGGCTTGAACACATTGGCACAGGAGATGACTTCTTGAACAGAACACCAATAGTGTAGGCACTAAGATCAACAATTAATAAATGGGACCTCATGAAACTGAAAAGCTTCTGTAAGGCAAAGGACACCATCAATAGGATAAAATGGCATCCTACAAAATGGGAAAAAAATTCACCACCTCCACATCTGACAGAGGACTAATATCCAAAATATCTAAGAACTCAAGAAACTAGACATAAACAAACCAAATAACCCAATTAAAAATGGGGTACATATCTAAACAGAAAATTCTCAACAGAGGAATCTCAAATGGCCAAGAAACACTTAAGGAAATGTTCAACATCTTTAGCCATCAGGGAAATGCAAATCAAAAACAACTCTGAGATTCCATCTTACACCTGTAAGAATGGCTAAGATCAAAAACACAAGTGACAGGTCTTGCTGGAGAGGATATAAAGTAAGGGGAGTACTCCATTGCTGTCGGGAGTACAAACTTGTACAGCCACTTTGGAAATCAATATGGTGGTTTCTCAGACAATTGAGAATCAATCTACCCAGTTATATTACTCTTGGACATATACCCAAAGGATGCACTATCACACCATAAGGACACTTGTTCAACTATGTTCATACTGGCTTTATTCATAATAACCAGAAACCGGAAACAACCTAGATGTCTCACACCTAAAGAACAGATAAAGAAAATGTGGCACATTTACACAATGGAGTATTACTCATCTGTTAAAAACAATGACATCATAAAATTTGCAGGCAAATGGATGGAACTAGAAAAAATCATCCTGAGTGAGGTAACCCAGACCAGAAAGAAAAACATGGCATGTGCTCACTTATAAATGGATATTAGCTCTAAAGGATACTCATGCTACAGTTCACAGGCCCAGAAAGCCTAAGAAACAAGGAGGGTTGCGGGGGATGGGGGCACACTGATCTCCCTGGGAAGGGGAAATAGAATAGATTTTACAGGCTGACTGAAGGCAGGTGGAGATGGAAACATAAGGGATCAGATGTTGGGGGTTAAGCATGAAGGGAGAGAACACTGGGAGAGATGACTGGAATTGGAGAGCATTTCAGGGTGAGGTAGAAATCTAGTGCAGTGGAAACTCCCTGGAATCTATGATGGTGATCCTAGGGAAGACTTGTAGTAATGGGGGATATGGAGCCTAAACCAGCCATCTATAATCAGGCAAGGCCTCCAGTAGAGGTACTGGGATACCAATCCAGCCATAAAACCTTCAACCTACAATTTGTCCTGCCTGCAAGGTGTGCTGGGGTAAAAGTGGTGCAGAACTTGTGAGAGTGGCCAACCAATAACTAGTTCAACTTGAGACCCATACCACCAGAGGAAGCCCACACCTGAAACTGCCTGGAAGGCCAGGAACCAGAGGCTGGATAGCCCAGAGACCTAGGATAGAACCAAACAAGACTGTCATACACACACACACACACACACACACACACACACCTAGGATAGAACCAAACAAGACTGTCATACACACACACACACACACACACACACACACACACACAAAAGGTCAATGAAATGATTATTAATGATATTCTGCTATACTCGTAGACTGGAGCCTAGCACAATGGTCATCAGAGAAGCCTCATCCAGCAACTGATGGGAGTCAATGCAGAGACCCACAGCCAAACATTAGGCAGAGCTCGGGGAATGCTGAGGAAGAGGGACAGGAAGGATTGTAGGAGCCAGAGGGGTAAAGGACACCAGAGAACACAGCCCACAGAATTAACTAACCAGGGCTCACAGGGGTTCACAGAGATAAGAGCAACAATCAGGGAGCCTGTATGGGTTTAACCTAGGCCCTCTGCATATATGTTACAATTGTGTAGCTTGGTGTTCTTGTGGGACTCCTAACAGCAGGAGTGGCAGCTGTTTCTGACTCACTTGCCTGCTTTTAGGACCCTTTTCCTCCAATTGGGTTGCCCTATCCAGCTTTGATATGAGGGATGTGCCTAGTCTAACTGTAACTTGTGATGCCATGTTTGGTTGATCTCCCTGGGAGGCCTGCTCTTTCCTGAAGGGAAATGGAAGAGGAGTGGATCTGGAGGAGAGCAGAAGGGAGGGACTGAAAGGAGGGAGGACTGGGAGGAGGGAGAGAGGGGGAACTGTGGATGGGATATAATATACAAGAGAAGAATAAATAAATTAATTTTTTAAAAGTCTTAGCTTTATTTACAACATAAATCATCAGTAAGATCTCTTTATTATTAATTTGCCAACTACTTATTAGACATTTTTAACATACATGATGTATAGACATATGTCTAATAAGTTAGTATATATACATGTATATATAAAATATTGTATCAAGAATCAACTTAGATAAAAAGACAAAGATATCTATCTTCACAGTGCTTAAAATGTATGCCTAAAGCCTTGGGAGCAAGTGGAGGATGGCAAACAGGTAAGAATGTCAGAACACAGACCCTTACTCACTGAGAATTAACTGTTTCAGGAGCAATTATATAAGACAGTAGAAGAGAAACAAGTATTTGGCATTTGTACCAGCGATTTAAAACTAACTATAAACATAATGTGTGGTTGTTATCTCTTGGAGGTCTGTTCTTTTCTAATGAGAGACAGAAAGGGAGTGGATCTGGAGGGAGAGGGGGTGGGGAGGTACTGGGAGGAAGAACTCTAACCAGGATATATTGTATGAGAAAAGAAACTATTTTCAGAAAAAAAAACAAAAAAAACAAAACAGAACATCACCACTGAGTTTATAGGCTTCAAAATCTAACTACAGTAAAACAAAACCTATAGCTTACACAAGCAAAACACAGTAACTACCAAGGTGGAAGTCCCTTCAGAGAACCCTAGCTAGGTACTGTGAAAAGCGTTTGAACATACGTTGCATTTTAAATCATCAACTCTAAGGATGGTAAGAACTGTCATAGCTTCAAAATGTGGGGGAAAACCTGACCATGGTTAAATGACTCCCACAGGTTAAGTGACAGTAGGGGTATCCATGTTGCTTCTACGAGGCAATATTATCTCTGCAGATAAAAACCTCTTGTGTTTGATTTCCTATTTTTGCATCTTACTTCGCAAGTGAAATATGAAGAAACAAGATGCGCACAGAAGTGTCTATCTTGCTAGACTATGTCTCCTAATAGGGAGTGGCTCATTACTTCCCTTTAAAAACTTATACCCTTATAATGTCTCAAAATAACTACACATTAAGCACTTGCTAGACTAGACGTAAGTATTAAAACTTAACATTTTAAAACAAGTCTTGTTAGAATTCTGTAACTATCCTAAGTGGCTAATGATGTGATATATATGTAGCGACAGAACACCTAAAATGACTGCTATAAAAGAATGAATCTTCTTGTACCTTGATATGTTTTACACCACAGCTGACAAGTTTATTTGGCTGGTACAAATCCCAAGATATATCAAATATCTGTAAAGAAATCAAAATAATGGTTAAAATACTCGGTATCTCTTAAGAACCCTGCCCAAACAATGAATCAAGCTAAACCCTCACCTATCAGAAATTGTAGCAGTCTCATGCATTTCAAAATCTTACAAGAAAAAAAATAAGTGTGATAAGGAATAAAAGCAATTTTTTAGTTTTGACTAACTTTACAGAGCAACTAATAGAGTAAAATGTAACACATGTATTTTTTAATTTTAAAGAATACTTGGACCCAAGTAAGTAATGTGAATAGTTCAATAGGCATGGGGTAGATGCCTGAGAATTTTTACAGAGGCAAAATTCCAAATGGAATACTCATATACAGAGATATATAGAATACTTCGACATATTTAATCAAAACTACTTTAATAAAAGATCCAAACATTCATTTCACAGCAATTTCTATCCTTTATTTTTTAACTTTCTCACTGTTTATTGGTAAAAAGAATTAACTTACAAGTTCTTATGCTTTTATTCATATTATTTATCTTATGAAATATTCCATAAATTCAAAGTACACACAAACCACATTGTTACAAAAAAAAAAAAAACCTCAGGTGAATCAGAATATCCAACAGAAACACACAATTAAGCAACAAGTGAAATAAAAACTATCATTCATTTGCTCTGCTCCATATGGTACTCTTCACTAAGTTTCTTTGGTCACTGTATAATTTGACCTAAGAAGTTGTTATCTCTAAAAATTTACAAAGTGATGCTCTCTAAAGACAGTGAAGAGTACACCTTACAAGACACTGCTTAACAACTCACCATAACAACACACCTATGCGATTTTAAAATACTATTGACAACATTTTAAAAAATTCCATTATCATTCAACACCATTTTTACAAAAATTGGTTTGCAAATTCAAGGTACAAATTCGTGAAATACTTTGACCCAAGTAAGTTAGAACAAGGTTATCTAATAAGATATAGGTAACATTTTACTAGTTACTAGTAGCCATGTAACAGGCTCCTTAAAGAGTTTGCCAAAACCAAGTATATTCTCCAAGCTGCAAAAACATACAAAAATTCCTACAAAACATTTAGAGATGCTTAAAAATTAGTATCACTGATTATCACTCTATTCTGGTAAAAAATAGATATTTTTAAGAGTTTATCTAAATTTTGATCTAGGTTCATAAAATCACAGATTTAATTAAAAACTTGATTACAAGGCCAGGCATGGTGGAGTACACCTTTAATTCCAGCACTGGGGGTGGGGGGTGCAGAGCAGGCAGACCTCTGTGGATTTGAGGGCAGCCTGTTCTACATAGTGAGTTACAGTACACCAGGGCTACGCAGAGACCCTGTCTTAAAAACAAAACAAAATAAAAAAAAAAACCAAAGAAACAAAATCTTGATTACAAAGTATTCCTTTTTTTGTTGTTTGTTTGTTTCTCTGTGTACCCCTGGTTGTCCTGGAACTCACTCTGTAGACCAGATTGTCCTTGAACTCACAGGGATTCCCTGCCTCTGCCTCCGGAGTGCGGAGATTAAAGGCTTGTGCCACCATTGCCCAGCTACAAAGTATTTTTAACATTAATCTTATATATCTAAAACATATATAGTTTCAGAAGTTTCCAAAATAAAAAAATGTTAAGCCTCTAAACTTATTTATCTTATCTTACCTTATTTATTTATTTATTTATTTATTACAGAGCTGGGATCAAACAGCCTTGGTCATGCTAGGCAAGTACTCTTCCACACAGCAACATTCCTAGCATAATTTTAAAATTACACAAGGAATGCATAATTTTACATTTACACAAGCAAGATCATTTAACTATGATCTTAACTATAATACATATGCAACATACTGGTAAACCAAACTAACCAGACCATATAATTTTAAAGTTGATATGGGAATAATTTATGTTTTCATATAGACAACTCTTCAAATAGTACAAATTAAATATCTGCAGTCCTTTAATAATTATTATATTTTAATAAAACTGTTTAAAAATGAAAAATGCATGATTTTTTAATGAATCAAGTATGCAGATAAGTTTCAAACTAATGCTGTACACAGTGGATCATGTGTTTTACTCCTACGGTAGATATGCAATCTCAGATTTATTAGATTTTTATTTATTTATGTGCATGTGTATAAAGGTACCTTTACTTGCTGAGCCATCTCACCGGCCCACAACCTAAGATTTTAGGGGTATTTACAATGGGGTCATTTTAACTTTACTGTAAAAGTCTCTATTAATATTTCATATATCATAAAGTTCCTCATTTAGTCAGGTGAAGGTGGTGCATATCTTTAATCCCAGCACTTAGGAGGCAGAGGCAGGCTGGATCTCTGTGAGTTCAAGGCCAGCCTGGTCTATAAAGTGAGTTCCAGGATAGCCAGAGCTACACAGAGAAACCCTGTCTTGGAAAAACAAAAAAACAAAACCAAAAAAATTCCTCATTTGAAGTATACATACCCATGGTACTTAGTATGCTTACAGAAATTGTTCAACTATAACTATACTTGGTTTTAGGAAATTCTATCATCTAAAAAATGCATTACACATTTCCCTTCCCACCCTTTCCTCTCCTCTATAACTACCAATTTTTCACAAGGTGTACAAGTATATTTACCTATGGCATGTGACAATGACAAGACACAGAAGACAACCACTGCACTCTCTACCAGAATTTCCCTTCCCAGTGTTCATTAGAAAACCCAAAGGAGGTACTCACTCTGTCAGTGTGACCAGGAGCCATGGACAACATTCTCCCCCTTTTCCAATCCCAAACACAAACTGCATTCTTTGAATCTAGTCCAACTGAAACCAAGCGCTGGATTTTGTCCAAGAAATTCAGGAGGGAATGAAAAGACAATTCAAATAACTACCACATTATAAATGGCAAATAAATTCTACTTATAACATCAAAACGTATTTCAGACACCATTTCAGGCATATCAATGTATTCATCCCATTTATATTTGTACATCATTTAGTTTTTCCAATTAAGTAAAAAGAAAGACTGTCAGTTCTATGACCATCCAGGAAGTACCCTAATCAAACTCTAGCCACATGCTAAAACTTCTAGGGAAACTATACACATCTTTTAAATCACTGTTGCACTGTCGGAAAATGAAAAACTGACAACAAAACACAGGATCCTAGGTGAGAATCCGGGGGGGAGGAGACATTTACTATGAATGTGTCAGATGAAGCCTGGTTACCTCGGTTCTTTGGGTTTGTTTTACTGAGGGCTAAAGAAGAATAAGAGAGAAAATCTAGGGAATCTATCCAAGATGAGGATTGGAACTGCAGCCTTTGACTAGAGGAATAAATTCCTCAGAACAGAGAACAACAAGTAATTCCTTCTTAAAAAATGGGCAATTGTGGAAGAAAAAGAAAAATCTCCCTGAACATCAGAAAGCAGAATCAGCTTTCATTGTGTGACGTAAGTTTACATTGGTCATGAGCCCGAAGCAGGAAATTCCTTTCAGAGGGTTTCTAAGGTCTGGTGTGTTTTTGAGAAATTTCAGTAGCATGGTACAGGCAATATAAATCCAATGTAGGGGAATGCAATTTTTAATCCATCCTTCAAAGAAATCCTACAGGTAGACATTCAAATAAAAATAAGCTCCAGAGTAAAAACAAACCAGACATTCAAACACAGGGAAATGTAACCATAAGTGAAGATAAGCAAGTCCCAACAATTAACAAAATACATAACACTGGAATTAGATAAACAATATAAAATAAGCTTAACATATACAGAAATAAAATTAAGGCTTCAAAACACCTTCATAAGGGCAAGGAATAGTAAACTATAAAAAATATTCAAAGATATATAAAGAAACACGGGACTTCTTGAAGTAAAAACTAGATGAAGCTTAAAAACTCAGTGAAAGAGTGTAGTGGATAGCCATTCCAGCTTTGGTCTAGAAGTTCCAACCCCCATTGAGGCTTCGGTAACTATCACACCTACAAGGCGGGGCCAAGGGAGGGCCCTGAAGACCGGAGATCAGAATGCGCCACGCTCTCTTCCTTCTTGGACCAGGGGACGCTAGAGGTAGACCGAGGAGAGTTCTCCAGAGAAAACCGCAGGACTGTGCTGCGTCTTTCACAGAACCCGCAACCTACCTATCCCTTCATTTGTAAGTTACGCCATTAAAATAATCTCCCTTTTAACTACGTGGAGTGGCCTTAATAATTTCACCAATAAAAGAGTTCAATAAATTAGAAGAGATGAGAGGATACAGTTTGACAGGAGTTAATCAGACTGAAAAAAGGAACGAGGTAAGAAACATGGAAGATGGAATTCTAGCCAAGAATGAACACCAGGGTCTGAACTTGACCACTGCTGTGGCATACAGAAAACATATGAAACAAACATTTTCACAGTAAGCAAGGCACTGTGATCATCAGAGAGGGAAGAAATAAAGTGAGTTCTACAATCGCTCAAGTTGAGAACTTAGAAGACAATTTCTACATTGTGGCACATAAAGGCAGAGTCCTTTAGCAACGAACAGATTTGTTTATTTCAACTGTCAAGGGCCTGGGGTTCAGAGGCCAAGATGGCTAGAATAGGCACAGCTTATTATATAGCTGAAGAAAATCTGTCTACAGGTGAGATTTGAGAACACCATTCTTCCTGTGTATAGGGCAATAACCTTCAGACAATGAAAAGAAGAAATTCCAGAAAAATAACAATTAATAGGGAACTAAAGGCAAACAATTTTGAGAACAAAAGTGTTCAATAGCTACAATGGAGGTATGTCTGTGAACCCCATGGGTTAATTAAAGGCCCCAGGACAGCCATACCTTAACAGAGAAGTTAAAACAGTCACCCCAGAAACAAAGTTACTATAGGTCTCCCCAACTTTCCACTGTAAAATGTTTAAAAACTGGCTTTTCACAAGGAATGAGAAATTTAATGGTCCATCAAACAATGTTCAAATGGTTTAAAGGGGCCAACATAATAAATCATTTTAAGAACTATATAACATACACACTATCCAGTATCTAACAAAAATTATTAGCAGATGAAGAAACAATTGTGGGAGGGTGTCAGTCAACAGAAACAGATCCAAAAATTCTGAAGATATTTAAAATGAGAAGATGCTGTCTGTGAAAGTGAAAGTGCCAGGCTAGCGCGGTGGTTCAGTAGGTAAAGTGATAGTTGTGTAGCATGAAGACCTGAGCTTGGTCCCAGCACCACCCAGAGAAAACAATCAGTGTATCAGGTTAGCGGTATACACCCGCTAACCCCATGCCAAAGACACAGAGATGGGAATTCCTGGGCTTTCTGGCCAGCTAGTCTAGCCAAATAAATCAGCTCCAGGTTCAATGACAGGCCTTATCTCAAAAAATAAGGTATCACTAGCTACAATAAAGACCATACGGGCCACAAAGCTTAAAATATTAACTACATGATGTTATAAAAATTTTACTAGCGCTTGATTTGGCACATGAATCGACGGCAAGTTTGAACACCATGCTCTACTACATAGGAGAAGTGGGCATTTACCTAAAACCTCTCTGTACCTATTGTCCTTACCTGTTAAATGGAGATGATTAAAGTACTTCCTAAAGATAATATGGACATTAACATATCATATATAAAGGGTTAGAAGAGTATCTGCATATGGTTAATGTTGCATAAATGTTTGATACCTTCATCAATACTATTTACCATAAGCCATAATTAGCTTTACAAATCCATGTCCTCTGTTCAAATGAAAATGTCCCCTAGTGCCCAGTTAGAACTGCTTCACCTGGGTAGAATTATGATTTAAACCGAATGGGCTCAGTTCTAGTATGCAGGGTTGTTTAGTTTCATCGTACATTCTGTAAGAATTAACAAATTTTACAAAGGTGAACTGATACATTTTATTTTAGTGCCAGCTCATGGGCTTTTCACGAAACTAGACTTAAAAATCACTTTACTCTTGGCTCACTCTAGAAATGAGCAGTTTGAACTCTACTTTATGTTTCTGTTAGAAACAATCGTGGGCTGGGGAGATACCACAGTGGGTGACGTGCTTGCTGCATAAGCCTGAGGACATGGGTTCAGATCCCCAGCACCAACATCAAAAGCTGAGCACTCAGGCATGGATCTGTAACCCCAGTGCTGTGAGGCAGACATGGGTGGATCCGGGCTCTCCTTAGCTTAACAGTTGGCATAGCTAAAGACTTGGGCTCTAGGTTTAGTCAGAGACCCGTCTCAAAACATAAGGTGGCAGGAACAGTTGAGGAAGACTTCCCAGTGTTGACTTCTGGCCTCTACATGTGCCTGGACAGGCAAGTATATCTGCACACACATGCACATGTGCACATACACATACGCACAAACACAACCACGATTTTTAAGAGAACGAACACTATAGTTTTATAACATGAGGGGTTTTTTTTAGATAAATTATAGGGTAAGTTAACCTCTACCTCCTTCCAATTGCTGTATGAAACCAGTCCCTGTTTATCACAGATTTCTATGAATAGACTTTTCAGGCCTTAATTATCCTCAAGAAGACAGGTTACTAGTATTAATATGTGTGTTCAGCTCACTTAGGAGAAAGTCTTTAGGAAAAGAACATTTAGCATTGCCACCTGGTAGGAAACTCGCTAATTGGATAAATCCTAAATTATCACATATATGCTTTCAAATCTAGCAGAAAATGAAAATGTTAGACAATATTTCCTACTCAATATCTTATAAGGAGTTATATAAATGGGTATATTTGCTCAAATATATTTTACAAATTATGACATTAAAATAATTTCCTTATCTTCAATTTCCAATAGTTCCTTACATTAACTGTACTCTTCAAAGGATAAATTCCTTTTGATAGATAAACAACTACCTCCTAAGTTAACATGTTTGGGGGGCAGTAAAGCATTGCTGTTAGAAACATGAGCTTTGGAGTGTGAGACCTGGTTCCTGCTCTGGTTCCACTCTAGCTGTTAACCTGGGACAAGTTTTTTAACCTTTCTCAGTCTCAGTTTCTCTTTCTGCGAAGTAGAGATAATAACAGAATCTAATTCACAGGGCTGTCATGAGGATTAAAAGAAATCATGCAGGCTTAGGGAAATGCCAGGCACATAGTATGTACTCCACACCTCTATGGTTTTCTAAGTTTAAATTTTAATAACATGCACTCATGAAGACATGATGATAAAATACAAGTATTCACGATTTCTCATGGAACTAGCTCAAAGTAAGCAAGGTGAAGTGCTTCCAAGCAGTAAACGCCATGGAAGGGACATCTCGGCAATGCAATATACTGTAAATACATCTCAGCAATGTGATATATTATAAATAAAGGGGAACTTTAAAAATGAAGAGGAAATTATCTATATCTAAAGGATACTTAGACTTTTACAGTTAAAAACATCTTAAATTTCAAAAAACCTTATGTGTAAAGGAATTTTAAGCTAGTTTTGTAGATTTGTTT
Source organism: Peromyscus eremicus (assembly GCF_949786415.1). Classification (NCBI taxonomy): domain Eukaryota; kingdom Metazoa; phylum Chordata; class Mammalia; order Rodentia; family Cricetidae; genus Peromyscus; species Peromyscus eremicus. The sequence continues at coordinate 46,991,942 of NC_081430.1, forward strand.
AATAATGTTTTATATTCCTTTGGTGTAAGAAAGATATTTTTTCTTTTAAGAAGGAAAATGAGCCGGGCGGTGGTGGCGCACACCTTTAATCCCAGCACTCGGGAGGCAGAGCCAGGCGGATCTCTGTGAGTTCGAGGCCAGCCTGGGCTACCAAGTGAGTTCCAGGAAAGGCGCAAAGCTACACAGAGAAACCCTGTCTCGAAAAACCAAAAAAAAAAAAAAAAAAAAGAAAAAAAAAAGAAGGAAAATGAAATTCTTAAAAGACATAAAGGACTTGAAAGATACTAGCAAACATAGGAGACGAATTGAGTTTTCATAATTGCTAATCACCATGAAACTTAAAAGCAGTGGTAAAAAGAGGCTCCAGTGAAGTCTTCACAGATCCCTTACCAGAAAGTCACTGCTGTAGGATATCTTTCTGTGTGATGTAAATATGTGTTGCTCTGATTGGTTAATAAATAAAGCTGCATTGGCCATTTGGCAGGGCAGGATAAGGTTAGATAGATAAGGTGGTACATTCAAACTGAAGAGGAGGGGAAGAAGGATAGAGTCGAGGAGATGCCAGCATGCAGTTGAAGGAGCAACAAGATGCCAACAGACCGGTAATGCCACAGCCACACGGCAACATATAGATCAACAGAAATGGGTTGAGTTAAGTTATAATAGGTAGCTAGCAAGAAGCCTGACCCATAGGCTATATAATTTGCAATTAATATTAAGCCTCTGAGTGATTATTTTATAAGTAGCTGCAAGACTGTGGGGCTGGGTGGGACCAGGGAAACATGGGACTGTGGGGCCGGGTAGGACCAGAGAAATTTACAGCTACAAGTCACAGACTGCAGGACTCAATGGTGTTATGCCTCCGGGAAAATTATAAGGTATCTACTGACTATCATTTTCTCTAGGATACAACATACTACAATCTAGATCTAGAATCTAGATCCACAACAATAATAAAAAACAAGTAATTAGCCGGGCAGTGGTGGCGCACACCGTTAATCCCAGCACTCGGGAGGCAGAGCCAGGCGGATCTCTGTGAGTTCGAGGCCAGCCTGGGCTACAGAGTGAGTTCCAAGAAAGGCGCAAAGCTACACAGAGAAACCCTGTCTCAAAAAAACAAAACAAAACAAAAAAAGTAATTAAAATTTTCTGTATCTTAAAATTATTTTAAAATCTAATTTAAACTCAAAATATTTAACAACTACAAATTAACCATAGCACTTTAAAAATATGTTTTAGTCGTAACAGCTTCTATACAGAACTACAAAAAGTCTTGGCTTGTTAGAGGATAATTTGGAAACCAATCAGCCAGTGAGGTGATAATTATATCATTGTTTTAACCTTTGATTTTGTAGAAAAGTAACTCATAGATATTGTCTCATTTTCAATAAAACATAATAACAAAAGAAAAACTTTAAAGTAACTGAAAATTAAAGTATATACAGGTCTACTCACAGAAACTTAATTTTCCTAAGGTAACTTCCATATGCACTTCCTTAATACCTTACTTGGAAAATAGTTACAGATAAGATTTTCTGTAACAACCAGGTAATATTCCATTGGACGAGAGTTTCTTTGGCTTTTAGAACAATTTGACTGAGAAAGTTCTTTGTAATGATGAAATCAATACCCCTTGTTGTTTTTATTTTTGTTAGCTATGTTATCCACCCATCTCATTTATACTTTATCACCTTTGGATTAAACAAATACTTTTTATTCAATTGTTTCTCAATTCTATATTATAAATATAATGATTTCTTATAGCAAGTATTTAAAAACAAAAATTGATAAAAAGGAGGAAAATTATCACATACCTGTCCATCTAAGTCAAATGCTAAACAAGCTATACCATGTGTATGAACATCCTTCAGAACAGACACGGTCTGAACAGTGTAAGAATCCCAAACACAGATGTAAGGTTCTTTCCCAACTTGTCCTGTTGCTACCAACACTCGTTCAGGATGTAGTGCAAGACTAAAAAATAAAGAATAAATAAGTAAACAATAAGACTTGAAAATTGCTTATCAAACTTTTATAGCATTTGATATAGATATTTGTATTTACATCTAATATCAACATTAGACTTTGTTCATCTTAAATAATTGGTATTTATAAATAATTTCCATAAAAATTCTTGCTAAGAATACTTAATAATATACTTTATAAAATTAATGATAAACTAATTATAGCCTTCATAAACTCCATACAGTGTGCATAAACTTCTCAAGAAAAGAGATCTTACAAAAGATCAACAGAATTACAGCAACAAATTTGTAGCAACCTATCTATCACATGCCATTTTTTCATTTGGTATTCATGTTGCAAGCCTTCTATTCTACCATACTGTTCCTTTTATTGACTAATATTGGACTAAATCCAGGGGCTGGCTCCATGGTTAAGCACTTGCCATGAGAACATGAAGACTGGAGCTCATACTCCTGGAACCCACTAAATACCATGTGGACATGGCAGACCACCTGTAATTCCAACCTCGGAGAGCAGAGGATCCCCAAGGCAAGCTTGTTAGCAAAAAATAGCTGTATCAAGCCGGGCGGTGGTGGCGCACACCTTTAATCCCAGCACTCGGGAGGCAGAGCCAGGCAGATCTCTGTGAGTTCGAGGCCAGCCTGGGCTACCAAGTGAGTTCCAGGAGAGGCACAAAGCTACACAGAGAAACCCTGTCTCGAAAAACCAAAAAAAAAAGAAAGAAAAAAAAAAAAAGAAAGAAAGAAATAGCTGTATCAGAGAGCTCCAGGTGTGACTGAGAGTCCTGGCCTCCCTGAAGAAGGTACGAGGGCAATCGAGGATGATTCCCAGCATCAATCTCAGGCATGCACTCATACCCATGGGCACATGCACCCAAACATGTGCACCCACAAACATGCATACGCAAATGTACATTATAAACCATATTATACATACATGAAAATGGAAAAAAGATGGCTAAATCTTAATGTCTAAAGTGGCATTTGGTAATGCTTACACTGTAACAGTAATAAATTACAAATCTCATTATAAAAAACAGCAATGTGACGTGGAATTTACAGAAAGTGGTCAACAGGTCTTTAAGAGTAAGACAAAAATCTAACAATTAGTAAGGTCTATGCACATATATCAGCAGAAGGCAGGGAACAACAACAAAATTCTACTTGATAAATGTTTCTACAAGTGAGTTTAAAGTATCAGATTTGCCTTAAAAAAAAAGACATTGAAATGCATTTCCGTACACTAGCAGAGAATACACACACACACACACACACACACACACACACACACACACACATCAAGAAAATCCAGATTACAGAAGCACCAACAAGAGCGAATATAATAATAAACTTAAGGCAGTTATTCTTTCTAGACTGAAATCTAGAAGCCCGACTGCAAACCATTTTAAAAGGTCTAAACAGAAAAATCACAGCAGGTCTACGCTTGAAAGAATGTAATAGTCTCAAGATGGCAATGCTTCTTAAATTGATCTAAGATCAACAGAATCCCTCTCAAAGTACCAGTCATAATGAAATAAAAATAATATAGAAAATTGGATCCTTCAAATATTATTTATGGGACTGTAAAATCGAGCCAGTTTGAAGAACCGTTTAGCAGAGTTACTATAGGATGCGGCAATTATATTTCTAGATACACTCCTAAAAGGAGTAAAAACATATGTCCACACAAGATTTGTACACAAATGTTGATGCCAAAATTATTCATAACAGCAAAAAGTGACAGCTCAAATGTTCATCCACTGAATGGAGAAAAAAGAAATAAAGTGCTAATAGCATGTTGCAACAGAGATGAACTCTGAATTTTAACACTACACAGAAAAAATACATACACAAGGGCCACACATTCTATGGATTCATTTATGTGAAATGTCTGGAATCAGCAACACTTGTGTGACAGACTTTTCTTGGGGAAACACAACACACAAGCATCTATTCACCCCCCAAAAGGAACCCACGACAGACCAAAGTAAAGATCATGCCAATGTCCAACTTAGTGAACCCAAGTGTTTATTGGAATCACTAACAAGAGTATGAGTGAGGAGCCACGTGGAAGAAGGATGAGTCGAAAGCAGCTGCATCACTGAAAAGCCCACCCCAACACAGGTGACAACTCACAAAGGCTACAATCGTGGAGCTCTCTACACAGCTTACAGCAGCAGCTGCCAGCCTGAGACTCTCCCTGAGCTCGGCTAGTCAGTCTCCTCCTCCGTCAGTCTTTCTCTCCTTTTTATACTCTGACAAGGGGCCTGCAAGAATCTTCCAAGTTTATGTTCCCCCAGACTATTTGTTTAAGTCTCATGAGCCTCCCCTTCCCTCCCAGAAGGAATGTTTCATTTCTGAGGGAAATGCCATACAACAAAGAGCCATGCCATGTCCAGAGAAAGCATTTAACAGCACTCCTCCCTTTCCTCCAGTATTAATGGGTTCTCCAAAAGGGCCTATGACTTCCCTAGCCATGGGTTTTGACCATGTCTACAGTATCAGGCATGAACTCCCTCCTGTGGAGCAGGCCTCAAATCCAATCAAGAGGGTGGTTGGTTACCTCCATACATAGTGTGGAGTTTGAGTAAGAATGGCACCCATAAGCAGGATCTAGCACTATAACAATGTAAAAGAGTTCCCCTTTTGTCACATCCACACCAGCATTTGTTGTCATTTATTTTTCTTGTTCTTCTTCTTTTTTTAATCTTAGCCATTCTGGATAGAAAAAGATGGACTCTTCAAGTAGTTTTTTTAAAATAATTTTATGTTATAAATTATAATATAAATGCATCATTTCCCTCCTATTCCTTTCTTTCTTCCATCCCGTCCTATGCACCCTCTTGCTCTCTCTCTCTCAATTCATGGCCATTTTTCTTTGTTATTAAATATATATTCCTAAGGACATAAATACAACCTTCTCAGTCTGTATAATGTTACCTATATGTATATGATCTCAGGGCTGACCACTTGGTATAGGACAACCAATTGGGAAGCTCTTCCCTGGGGAAAACCATTTCTCCCTCTCTTAGAATCCCCAGTTTCCCCTAGTCTTCTGTCTAGGATTGAGACCCTGCAGGCTTTCCCCCTCCCATATTAGCATGCCCATTGATGCCATCCTTGTTCAGGTCTTGTGTAGGCAGCCATGCACGTTGATAAGACTTCATAGGTACAGCCTCTCTGATATAGAAGCCCCCTTTTGAGTCGTTGGTCAGAGCTGTCTAAGAGACTCTCAAAACATTAGAGCCATTGCTGTTGTACTTGGTTGCCTCCTAGAAATGGAAGGCAAGTCCCTACTTGTACTTTGGACACAAAACCCAGAGGACCTGAGCTAGGCTGACCTGAAAGCCTCCTTCATTAGGACTAGCTTTCATGGTACCAGAAGGCAGTGGGAATGTTTCTAAGAGAGGCAAGCAACCAATAGTCCTACTTAGCTATGACAGCTATGAACCACAATAACCAGCATGGCAATAGTGGCACATAATAGTTGGCAGTAACCAATAGCTCTCTAATTGGACTTAAAGTCTACTCAACAAGAGAGAAGCCATGCATGGTAGTGAAAACTTAATATCGTTTTAATCTATATTTCACTGATGGCTAAGGATGTTGAACACTTTTTAAAGTGTTTAGTAGCCATTTGTATGTCTTTTTTTTTCTTTTAATGTTCTGTTCAATTCCACAGCCCATTTTAAAAACTGAGTTGTTTTGTTTTCCTGGTGATTCAGTTTTGTTGATATTGTTGTTTAGTTATCTAGATATTAATTATCTAGATATTAATCCTCTGTCAACTGTATAGCTAGCAAAGATTTTCTCCCATTCTATGGTCTGCCTCTTCTCTTGATGAACCATTTTCTTGTTGTAAAGAAGTTTTTTTAGTTTCATGAGATCTCATTTGTCAATTGTTGATCTTATTCCTAAACTACCCGAGCCCTATTTAGAAAGTCCTTACCTATGCCTATAAGTTGAAGTGTACTCCCTACTTAGTAATCTAGCAATTTTCGGGTATCAGTTCTTATATTAAGGTCCTTTATCCATTTGAAGTTGTGCTTTGTGAAGATTAAAGGTAAGGATCTAGTTCCATTTTTCTGAATACTGAAATCTAGGTTTACCAGTACCACTTGTTTAAGATGCCATCATTCCTCCAATGTGTATTTTTGGCATCTCTGCTAAAGATCCAGTAGCCATAGCTATGCTGATCTATATGTCTGGTTTTGGTCCAGTTCAATGCTATTTATATTACCATGGCTCTGTAATACAATTTAAAACTAGGTATAGTGATGCCTCCTGCAATATTCTTTTTGTTCAAGAATGCTTTGGCTACTCTTGGTCTTTTGTACCTCTGAACAAATTTTATTTGTTTGTTTTTTTCTATGTCTGTGAAGAAAGGTCCTGGCATTTTGATTGGGGTGCTCAAATCTGTAGAGTGCTCTTAGTAGGATGGCCATTATCACAATATTAACTCTGCCAATTCATGATCATGAGGTGTCTTTCCATCTTGTGGGATATTCCTCAGTTTCCTTCTTCAGAGTCTTAAAGTTATCATTGTAGAAGTCTTTCATTTCCTTGGTTAGACTGGTTTCTAGAAATGGGATTTGTTTTTGTTTATTTGTTTTTGTTTTTTGCAGGTTTTTTGTTTTGTTGTTTTTTTGGGGTTGTGTGTGTGTGTGTGTGTGTGTGTGTGTGTGTGGTATGTTGTGGGATGTCTTTCTGTACACTGTGAAGGTGTTGCTCTGATTGATTGATAAACAAAATGCTGATTGGCCAGTAGCCAGGCAGAAGTATAGGTGGGACAAACAGAGGAGAGAATTCTGGGAAGGGGAAGGCTGAGTCAGGAGATGCCAGCCCGCCATTCAGGGACACAGGTAAAGCCATGGAACATATGGCAACATATAGATGAACAGAAATGGGCTGAGTTTAAGTGTAAGAGGTAGTTAGTGGTAGGCCTAAGCTAATGGCCAAGCAGTTTTAAATAATATTAGCCTGTGTGTGTGTTTATTTGGGTCTGAGTGGCTCCAGGAGCTGGGTGAACACAGAAAAACCTTCAGCTACAATGGAGGTTTTTTTTTTTTTTTTTGGTGTGTGTATGTTGAATGGGATTGTTTCCTTAATTTTTTCAGTACATTTGTATGTTTGTCATATGTATATAAGAAGGCTACTGATTATTATGTGTTAATTTTGTATTTTGTCACTTTGATAAAAGTATCTCTCAGTTCTAAGAGGTTTTTGGTGGAGTCTTTAGGACCTTTCATATATAGAATCACCATCTGCAAACAAAGGGATACTCTGTCTTCTTTTCCTACTTGTATTCCTTTTATTTCCTTCTCTTGTCTTATTGCTCTAGCTAAAACCTCAAGCACTATACTGCTTGGATCAAGAATTTATTACTCACTACTTCTTTTGCAGTTAGCACACAATTCCATTAGCCTCTTCTTCCCTATATCATCACCCTTATCTTATCTCTGTAATCTTCATTCAGGCCAGCATTGGTCTTATACCAGGACTACTTCAGTAGTCTTCTGCCAATAACCGTCTTTTCTTTATTGCTCCTTTTATACTTCCCTCAATATAGCCAGAATGATTTTAAAAAACAAGCAAAGACAAAATAAAAACTTGTATTTCATTTATTTTACTGGGAGTAGAGCATGCAACAGAGTGTATGTGAAAATGAGGACAACTTTGTGAAGTTTGTTCTCTACTTCCACTCTCATATGGGTTCTGGGGATCAAACTCAGGCCAGCAGGCTTGTACGGCAAGCACCTGTACCTGCTGAGCCATCTAAATGACCCCAGATAACCTTCCAAAGCAACATAAATTTGACCTTACCAGTCACTTGGTCAAAACTCTCTAATAGCTCCCATTGATCTAGAATAAAATCCTATCTGGATGGAATTCCTCAGCATGTTCTCCAACCTTAACCTGTACCATTTTCCCTCTTGTTCACTCTAGCCACTATACCTTTCTGTCTCATAAAAAAAAGTGAAGAAAATTGTGCTTTTAAAGTTTTTGTCTAGAATGATCTCCAAAATCTTTGCCTCATTTATCCTTTAGGTCAAATGTATTTTGCACTAAGAAGCTTTCTCTAAATACTCACGGTGATTTCAATACATTCTATATATTATCCTAATGCATTTACAGGAATTATCAAGTATCTAAAATTACTATTGTATATATATGATCTAACTCTTCCCATTAAAATCTATATGCCAACCAAGAGGGCAGAAACTTCACACACACACACACACACACACACACACACACACACACACACACATTTTTTTCTTCATTTTGAACCCTAAGCATCTAAAGCAATGATCAGCACATGTAGTCAATCAATCAATATTTGTTAACTAGATTTCCAAAAAAGCTGCTAAAAATTAAAACAAAATTTTGAATAAAATAATCCTCAACAAATGAACAACCCTTAAGAAAATGCTTTCATTCCATCCTTTATAATAGCAAAAACTTTAACACCACCTAAAAGTATGGGGATTTTCCCATAACATTAGGAAAAGCTTCTGTTATAATATTAAGCAAAAAACAATCTATATGTTACATGTAGTGTGACCTCCACTGCTCAAGACTGCAGGTACCAAAAAGGTCACAAGTGAATAATCTAGACTAGCATCCCCCCTCATGTACTAAAATGAGTATGAAATACAGCTTTCCACACTGGGGGCAGCAGTGTCCTGACAGAGGATGTAAAGACATAGATTTAATATAATGGGAAGGAGAATGAATGTCTCCTTTAGTTCGGAAGTGCAGTTAGTACACAATTTCCAGATGATTTTTCCCTCCCTTCCCTATTCTCTCCCTTGGTCATTCACCCCTTCCTTCCGCTGGTCCTCTTCCCCTCCCTCTCTACCCCTTCCTGGCTGTCTTGAAGTCAGCAGTCTCCTCTGCCATTTGCACTGCACCATGATATTCTGCCTTGCCTCAGGCCCTTAGCAACAAAAGACACTCAAATTTCAACTGAAATCTCTGAAAACCATACGTGAAAATTAGCTTTTCTCCTTTTAAATCCCTTTCTCAGGTACTGTATCACAATTACAGAAAGCTGAGTCACATGTGTAAGACATAAAAATCTGCATTTCTCTGAAGTTTTCAGGTAATGTTCCTATTGCTAATCTGAAGACCACACTGTGAGTATTAAGACTCTAGGGCTGCCAGCCACATGCCATTGTTTGGTTGGTTGTTTTATAACAAAGTAAATAGGAGCTGCTGGAATATCCTAAGGGGTGCTGTATTATGTATTAATAATAACCCATTTTGACTTCTTCCTGGACCTCCTTTCCCCTGATCATTTGGACATAATGGTCTCCTGGGCAGGTCTTATAAATGTAATGTAATAACTACAAGACAGCTAACATCTTCACTAATGGGAAGCAGGCTTGGTCATATCTTGATATCCCCACACTCTTCACTTTCCCTTCTGCTCCTCTGGCCACATTTTTCTTATTTCATTTTTCATCTCCCATGCATTTGACTATTGGAGCACAACAGAAACCCATTTCCAGATCCATTCTCTGTCTATACTTGCTACCCTGGTGACTTCATGGAGATTCATGGATTCACTACTTCCCCAATTTATACCAGCCATACCAGGCTGCTTCCTTGAGTTACAGGATATATGTTCAGCTGTCTAATTTACAACCCCACTTACATGTCTATGAAGTATCTTAAATTGAACTCTTCTAACACAGGGCTTTTGATTTTTTTTCCCTTCCTCCACAAACAGAAAATGCTTCCTATAATCTTTCCCAACTCAATAACTGCTAACTCCAGTTCTCCAGATGTTCTGATAAAAATTTCTGTGGTCATTTGTAGCTGAAGAATTTTCTCTCCGGGTCCCATCAAGCCCAGGCAGTCCGACAGCCCACTTATAAAATAAACACACAGACGCTTATATTATTTAAACTGTTTGGCCTAATGGCTCAGGCTTCTAGCTATCTCATTCTTACAACTTAAATTAATTCATTTCTATAAATCTATACCTTGCCACGTGGCTTGTGGCTTACCGGCATCTTCACATGCTGCTTGTCACATGTGGCTAGCAGTGTCTCTCCCCGCCTTCCTGTTCTCTCAATTCTCCTCTCTGTTAGTCCTACCTATACTTCCTGCCTGGCCACTGGCCAATCAGTGTTTTATTTATTGACCAATAAGAGCAACAGATTTGACATACCGACCATCCCACAGCAGTCATTATTGATCTTCCTTTTCTCTCATAATCTACATCTGATTGATTAATCAACCATACTGCTCCTATCTCTAAAATACACTTGGAATTTTACCTTTCTCACTGCTTTCATTGTTATTCTTCCCAATATCTCGTGACTGGTCCAAGCCACCAATACTTCTGGAAAGAAGTCCTACAACAGGCCCCTCAGTGGTTTCCCTGCTTCCCTCCTGCTCCTCTTCTCCAGTATATTCTGAATATAGAAGCCTGTGTGACTTCATTATTCTCCAAGCCAGTACTTCATTATTCTCCAAGCCAGCAACTTCATTAAATTGTTGTCTTAGTCAGTGCTCTATTGTTGTGAAGAGACACCATGATCATGGCAACTCTTATACAGGAAAGCATTTAATTGGGGCTTGCTTACAGTTTCAGAGTTTTATTCTATTATCATTATGGCAGGGAGCATGGTGGCATGTAGGCAGACGTGGTACTGGAGAAGTAGCTGGGAGTTCTACATCTAGATCCAAAGGCAACAGGAGAAGAGAGACACTGGGCCTGGCTTGATCTTTGGAACCTAAAAGCCCACCGCTAGTGACACACTTCCTCCAACAAGGCCACACCTACTCCAACAAGGCTATAACTCTTCCAACAAGGCTACACTTCCTATTTCTTCTCAAGTAGTGCCACTCCCTGATGACTAAGTATTCAAATCAATGAGCCTATGGGGACCATTCTTATTCAAACCACTACAATTGTTAAAAAAAAAAAAAAACTTCCAGTCTCAGAGAGAAGGCCAAAACTCCACTTAGGAAGGTCTTACACAATCTACTCCATCTCACCTTTACCTCACTGATCCCAAGTTCATGCTACTCCAGACACACCAATTTCCTTATTGTTCCTGAAATCCATTAGGCCTTCTACTTCAGAATTTCCATAGAGAAGAATCTCTTTGCCTAATCTATCCTTTACTCAGATTCCAACACAGTATATTTCCTCACCTCCAAGTCTCTAGAGTATCACCTGAACAGTGAGGCTTCCCTTCCACCCTGTCTGAGCACCTACAAAAAAAATGTTCTTAATAGTCCTGATTCTTTCTCCTTAGTTTTATACACACACACACACACACACACACACACACACACACACACACACACTACTATTCTGCCACAAAGAGGACAAAATCCCATCATTTTGACAACATAGTTAGAACTTGAGATCACTGCTAAGTAAAATAAAACAAATTACAAGCTCTCTCTCATATATGGAACTGTGTTTTGAACTGATCTCATACAACCTGAGAGTAGAATGGTGCTCATAAGAGACTAGGGAAAACAAGACAGAAGGTAGGGATGGAAAAAGACGATCAGTGAGTCCTAAGTTATAGTTAGGAGTAAGAAGTGTGGTACTGCACAGTAGGATGGCTACAGTTAATGAAAATGTACTCTCTATTTCATACAACTAGAAGGACTTTCAATGTTTTCAGCAAAAAGAAATGATAAATGTTTAAGGACACAAATATTTTACACAGACTTAAATATTATATAATATATACACATATCAACATTTGTACAATTTTTGGAATTTTTTAGAAAGTATCTTAATAAGATGGGCATGACCAAATATGTCAAATGGTGACAGAAATTGAAAAGGACATAAACTGATAATTAGCCACTGCGTTTGGCAGTGCGTGAAGTCATTGGTGATCCTGAGAGAAATGGCTATATCAAAACAGAACCAAAGGTAAACGGAGATGATGAAGACAGTAAAACAAATTTTAAATATTCTGTCATAGCACGAGAGTATGACACTGGGTAGTGCTGTTTCCCAGAATACTTAAGGTGAGTCTTCAAGGAAAATAGGGAGAAATAGTCTTCTGAAGGAATAGATTGATTTATTTTTAAACATTTCAAGTTCTAGATCTATAAAATGTGGACAATTGAATAAACCAGAGGTTAATGTGAAAACACACCAAGTTAACTATATCCTATTCATGGTCTTTCCTGGTGTACATGATTTGAAAACTTCTGATAATATCCACTACTTTGCCAAATAAATGTTGATTGGCAGTAACAAAAAAATGTAAATTAATAGCTATAAAATCCTTTGTGGGGGAGGGGACCAATTAGCAAAAGTTTCAGACCAGAACATTGATAAGTATCTTTTGTTAAAACCAGAACTAGTAATATATTATAACTTAGTATAAAAACCGTTGCTAATGCTAAATGAAAAGAGAAATTGAAACAACAGAACTTGAAACACATGCGCACACGCACACACACCATGTACACAAAGAAAAAGTCCTGTATTATTGAGACATTGAAGTTCACTTCCAAGTATAAACAAGTTACTGGAATAAATACTAATAAAGGAAAAATGACCAGAGAAGTTTACTACACACAGATTTACAGGGCAAAATAAGGAAAACATCTATAAGCGATGTAATAAAATGTGATATGGACCCACCTTGAGCCATCCTAGATGACAGTAAGATTATAGAAGCATCAAATAATAGACTTTCAAACTTTACAACATAGCACTTACATTTTTAAAACCAAATGACAACTACCTATTCATTTTAGAACAGCCTTAGCCTTGAGCTTTATTTCACCAAGTAAATAAAACCACAAGTAAATTTTAAGCAGATATGGGAATAAAACTGATGAAAACATTTTCATATTAAGGCTAATATCATAACATTCTTTTCTACTATTCATCACATTTATGAATGTTGTATCTTCTGCTGTGAAAAAACTGAATAATTATTGGAATGGTTTCTACGCTTACAGGTCAAGCACTGAATTGAAAAAAGAAACAGGTTTTAATGTTTGACTGTTTTATTTTGCAAGACTAGTCAGTCTGTCATTACTATCTGACATACAATTTCCAAAGCACTTTGATATGATTTCTCAATTATATTCTTAGTATTGTATTAAATTTGTGCCACAATTTTTACTACACTGTATGGTTCAAATTTTACTACCCACTACAACTTTTCAGGAAATTCTTTTAAATTGTCATAAATTATATAAGAATGTATCCTTTATATCAAATCACAGACATGTAGAGTATGTTTGCCGTTTGGAAGTATTTTGAGATACATATATGTCTTGCAGAAGGCAAAGTACAACCTTCTTTATAGTATGCTGAAATGAAATATAAAAATTGCAGTCAGTGTAGTTCAGTGATACAGCACTTCACTATGTGTGAGGCCCTGGGTTCAATCTGCAGTATGACAAAAAGAATAAAAAAAATTTTCAAGTAGTGTGACATATAATACAGCTTCTAATGACTGCTAGAAGAATGAAGACATAACTTCCAGCTCCCCTCAAATAAATCATATCAAGTTTAGGAAAGCCTCACTATAATACAGCTCTCACAAGGAATAAAAACAATGTCATTGCACTCACTATAAAGATCTCAATCCTTCATACGAGCACCACTTACTGAATTTGGAGGGGGGTATCTCAAAGCCACTTCATGTAGGTAAAGCAAAGGATAGACATGACAAGATTGAGGGGAAAGAAAAGAAGCTGGGATAACTCTGCTCTTGAGGTGAATAATAAGATCAGTAAGATTAGTAATTACTATTACTTCTGTTCAAGTTAGTGGTTTTGGACTTATATTAGGTCTCAAGCCCTCATCACCACCACAACAGAAAAATCCTAATTTGAGGAGAATAAAATTGCTTCTCAGATTCCTTTCCCAAAAGTGCAATCTAGAAAACCTTCACTGCAGTGTCTACAAATCAAGTAAATAATAATAAAAGCCCCCCCCCACCGTGCCTTCCATACTCTACAATTTCAAATTCTGTTTACTTTTACTTTGCTCCATCCTACCTGACTTTCTGCTTGCCTTAGGCCCTCTTCCCTTTATATATGTATAGAGAGCCAAAATAACACAACTTCACGGAATTTCAGCTCCAGAGCATCTTGCTTACTAGGTATCAAACCATGATACTGGTTTGAAGTGCCTAATTTGAATCTAGTGAAATACCCATGAAGGAATATTTTAAGCCTGATCACAGGACCTGTGTTAAAAACTCAGAAGCAGCAACACAAACACACTCTCAAATTTTCTATAATAGTCACTTCGATAGAAGACCAAAATGTGCTTGAGGCAATTATCAATTCTAAAGCTCCTCACTTTAACATAAAAGTTCAGCTGAGATGCTGAAAATCAGCCTTTATATGTACTGCTTCCCACAGATACATATAAACATTACGACCAACTTTAAGATGCAGATCAATAAAGAGCAAAATACACACACGCTGTGATTTAAATTATAAACAGGAAAGCAAACTTAAGATTACTCTGATGAAGATAAACAACAGAACTGGACATCAGTGGGATTATTTCTCATATAAGACATACCCTCAAACTGCCATCCACTGTGAATTTTAACCGCCCGTGAATTGCCTTGAGAGTAATAGCTGAGTTTCTCTGTTGATAACTGCTGGTAGTGAAACCTGAACTAGTAACTGTGGCCCAGAGTTGAGTACCCTCCCGGACTGTGTGTGACGCGCTACCCAAGTCCAGCCTCCGCTTTGCGGAGCTTGCTTGGGTCAGTCTTCCGTTAAGTATTTTCTACCCCTGGCTCTATAAGATTTCATTTCACAGGCAATCAATCACGGGGTCTAAAAAAGAATTAAGTGTTAGCCAAACAACCTTTCGACAAGTTTCCTGATTTTGGATGGAACGGGAAAGGTCACAAAGCCATCAGGGAGGCAAATGACCTGCGGACCGTCCTTCCGATCCTCTCCGAAGGAGGCTCCCCGGGAATAAGGAGAAGGGGAAAACACAGCGTGCTAAGCAGGTGGGCTGGGGACTGGAGAGATGCACATTGCTTTCCCGGGGTGGAGGGGGGTGGGGGATGCAGGAGCGGTCACGACTTGCAGAAGGACAGGCAGGTGCAAACTCTGAGAGCGCTTGACAGGGGTGACAGCGCTCCCTGGGAGCCCATACCTGATGATGTCGTCGCTGTGGCCGCGGTAGAACTTCTGCCGATGCTCCCGCGGGCTGTACACCACGCCGACCCCCGCCACGAAGTACACGATCTCCTTGGCCGCCGTGTAGTAGAGGTTGTTGCGGCACTGGTGGCCCCGGTAGCCGTACACCCACTCGAGCCGCAGGTGGCAGCTCGGGGCGCTCCGGGCCGCCATGTCGGGGCGCCCACCCGTCGCTGCGGCTCGGGCCCGCGGTGGCCGCGGGGGTCTTGGGGGACGAAAGCTCTCCCGCTGGCGGCCCGGATGCGTCCTCTTAAACCGAGCCCGGCAGGTGCATGTCGCTGGGGCGGTCGCCGACACCGCCGCCGCCGCCTCAGCCCACGGGCGGGAGGAAAAGGCTCGCTTCACCCAACATGCTGAGCTCAGGCTGCTATAGCGCCGCCGCCGGCCGGCGGGGAGCCTGGCGCGTCTCGGAGCTCGCCGCGTCTCCTCAGCCCTTGCGTCTAGACGGGGACACAACCAAACCCGGGGATGGGGGGCCCGCCTCCAGCCCGCTGCTGCTCAGCCCGCCCCGCGCACCCGGCTCCCTGCCGGGGTCACCTGCGGCGCTCCGGTCTAGCCGCGGCCTCGCCTCCACGGCCCGGCGGTGCCGCGCCGCGCGCTCCCGAGCCCCAGCTGAGTGGCGGGAGGGCGGGCGGGCGGTGACGCGCGGCCCCGCCCCCCGAAGGCTCTCGCCCCGCCCCTCGCCGTGCTCTAGCCCCGCCTATCCGGTAGCCCCGCCCCTCCCGGAGTTGAGCCCAGTCTAAGAGCTCCCCTGCATGCCCCTAGGCTGTGGCTAACCCACAGCCCTCCCTCCCAAGGTCTAAGCACGTGTTCCTACCCTCGCAGGACCTGGATTCCTCACCCAGCCCCTCAGATTTGGATTCCTGTTGCTCGGCTTTCCCCCCCCCCCCCGCCAGGAATCTGGGCATCCCGCACACCCTTTTACAGCGACCTCAGCTACTTCGTATGCCTGTGAATTAACACCAGAATGTTAACTTCAACCCTTAACTGCCTCCTCCAGAACTTATGTGTGTATTTCTGCTTATTATAGTGCTCTCTGGTCCAGAAATTTGGTAAGAATAAAATCCGACCTCGCAAATATACTTTTGACACATTAGATACAATGTCCTAATGAATAGCAATGACTCCTGGATTTGTTACTACTGTTGCTGAACAGGCCTTAAACTCGGGATCCTCCTGTTTTTGCCTCTTGAATGATGGGATTATAAATGTGCGTTACCTCTTCCACCCCCACTCCTTACCCCCACCCCCGGACGTTCGTTCTTTCAATTGCTGTTTTGGATATCAGCAATTATCTCTTAATTAAAATTACTTCTTGAAGGGCATGTTTTAGCATAATTGTGAAATCAGATGGTCTAAATAATTGTAATCAGGTAGATCACTCTTGAAAGAGACGTTGACTATGTAAATTCAAGCAGTACATTTAGAAAAAATTAAATATTTGTTGCCATACATCTGTAAAATATTAATTACTAGCTACATATAATTTTTATGAGGCAGGATGAAGAAGAATAAGAGTTTCTTTCTGTACAGATTTTTTTTTCAGCGTGGTGTTTTACAGATCCCATGATACATATTTAAAAACTTCAGATTAATAATAGATTTAAATAATTTATTTTCCCATTATCATATTTTCCATTGCAATTTTTAATGACCCAAGGGTAGAGTATGAAGCAAAAACATTCTTAATTAAGCCATCCTCAAACGACAACTCAAGACTAAAAGAGATGGCTGAGGCACAGCGGTGGCTAGAAAATGAACCACTCATGAATACCCAAGGAAGAAAGCCAAACCCCATCAGTTCTCAATGTGATCTGTTACTAGTGTCCTAGCAGAAAGGGTAGTCAAGCCTCTACTGCTAGATGAGGTGTTGTAACCCTCCGAAAATCATGAAAATATAATGTGGCAACCAGACCCTCAGATATTCATTCCTTGGATCAACAAGTGGACACTTGGTGGACATTTTAAGTAAAAGAATCATAATCCTTTGGTAATCTGTTTCTTGAAATGCAAAGTCCTAGTATGAAGCTATATATTCCAGATACTTGACGAGTATTCTAAAATTCACGTAAATAAAGTATTTCCTGCTGCTATTCACGTGTCAGCACCATGCTATGTATCCTCCAACCTATAAAAGAAACGTAAGGTAAGCAACGGGGAGCGTGCCTTGGAGGGGAAGTGCTTGCTGCCCAGGCGTGAGCCTCAGAGCTCTGGCTCCCACATAGAAAGCTGAATGCTAGGGAGGCAGAGATAGGTGTTTCCTGGGGGTTCACTGACCATTCAGCCGGCTAAAAAGACCAAGGCCCAGGTTCAGTGAAAGAGCTTGTCTCAAAAAAGAAGGTGGGGCCAGCAAAATGGCTCAGCAGATAAAGGAGCTTGTCACCACATCTAACAACCTGAGTTTGATCCCTGAGAACCATGTGGTATAATGAAGAACCAGCCCTCACAAGGTGTCCTCTGACTCCCACTTGTACATGTGCCCCCATACTACTACTACTACTACTAATAATAATAATGTAATTTAAAAATTAAATAAGATGCATAGAGGAAGATAGCCAACATGGACCTCTGGCCTCTACTCACACATGCAAAGGCAAGTATACATGCATGTATACACACACACACACACACACACACGAAGCAAAGTATGTAAAACACAACTAAAATTTATGATATTCTGGCTATCGACTTCAGGCAGTTATAAATTGTACTAATGTTTTAATTTCTACAACGGTGCCTTTGATCACTCTTATTTGTATACAGAACCTAACACAGATATTCCTTATTTCTATGTCAACCATTAAATATAAAACAAAATATTATGTACTCACAGTAGGATTCCTCTTGGTTTTACCTGAAAACAATCATTTTCTGATACTCGTACTGTATTACTGTGTTAGTCAGAACCTATTTGGTTGTAAAGTACCTTAAGATTAAAGAGAATTGTAATATCTCAAAAGACTGAAAACTTCAAGAACTGGCATCAATGTATGTGAATCCTAGGATGCCAATCAGAACCAGGTCATTAGAAATAACCTAGATTTACTTGGTGTTGGTTCAATTGCCAGATAAGCAAAATAATTGCCACCAGCTCCTCCTTAGCTTGGAATCCCGTGGAAATAGCTTTAATTTTTGGTCATCCCCTGGAAATTAGTATACATCAACTTCGTTGTCTCTAATTTGCTGACTTGAGTTATGGATCCTCCTTAGAAGCCACAGAGTAGTGCCAGGTGTGTCAAAGCTACAGGAAAAGAGAATGGGGAAGACCAACCCTTCCAGTGGTGTTAACAGACTAAGGGATGGATGCCGCTAGGTACTCCTCAGGTCTGACCTGGATGCTTAATCATCCCCCATCTTCATTTACCAAACCAAAGACACCTACAATTTAATTAAAAAACCAGGTATAAATAAATGCAGCTCTGAGACAAGGCTCCTTCTAAACCAGACTGGCACCCAAAATTCCTCCTGTGAAGGAGTGCCAGATGTCAGACTGGCAAGAACAACAGATGTCCCTGCTGGAGAACAATGATTCCACAAGCTTATTAGATTCCACCCAAAGCTTTTAAAAACTGGCATATAATCCAAATAAAATAAGTCCCATACCAAATTATCTTTTCCTGCACATCTGTACATCTTAACTGTCTCTTTCTATATTTTAAAAAAAAATCAGTATTACCTTAATTAGGCAGATAGGCAGAGTGAGTTGCCTCTGATTTTCACTGTTTCTTACCCCCCAAAACCTGGCTGTCTGTTTTAGAAGTATCACTGACTCTCATTCCTGTCTTTATATCAACATTCTCCCAGCCCCCCATCGCTATAGTTCAATTCAGCATCTAATTATCTCTTCCATGGAGTCGGCTACTTGAATTATCTGTAGAATGAAAATCTTGTATCTAATCATGCCACTTCTCATCTCTAGAAACATTTCAGCAGTACCTATCTTAATACTTAAGATGGCCTTGTTCTTCAGCTTGCCAATTCTCCACCTAGGATTTATCCCAATATAATAGCAAAAAAAAAAAAAAGTGGAGAAGATTCATGTGTTAAAATATTTATTATTGGGTTTGCCTAGCATTTACTAAGCTCAGTATTATATTTTTAAAAAAGGATAAAAGTATTTACTATAATACAAGTAAGGAGAATGACAATATAGAACCCAAAATGTCTAGCCAAAAGGGTAGTTTTATGCAAACTCATCCAACCAATATGGCAAAAATATTATAAAAATTGTAAATTGTTTTTTATGATACATTCTGGCAGCAACGACAAGTTTCTATAATAGAATGCATAAATTTTTTAAGTAGAATACAAAGTAAATGTATATATAGAATAAGCCCAGTTATATAATATAATGACAACTGGAACAAAAGACACCAACGTGTTAAGATTTGTGATACGGGTAATTTTAAAACTATTCTGGGTATGTTTTGTGAGAGCCTTTTAAAAACCTATGTAAAAAGAGAATCTTATTTTTCAGAATTTTCCATGAGAAGAGAATTCTGTTTGCTTGGGGAAATACCTGAATGGGTGCTTGGCCCAGAAAAAGAGATGCTGAAGGAGCCGGATGTGGGCAGGGAAATTCCGCAGGAGGGATGAGGATGAATCGGTACCTCCATGGAGAGGAAGGTGGAATGAAGTCAGAGAGATGACAAAGTCACTACTCACTCTTGAACAGTTGGGTAGATTTCTATTTTTTTTTTTAATGAAAGAAATGGAGCTTCTCCTCTGAGCTTTTGTGTGGGAAGCAATGTCATACGAAAAAGTCCTTAACTTGTCAGAAAGGGACCAGTGGAAACCAAGGACTCTAATAAGAAAATAAACTGGGAACTCAAACCATGGTAAACTCTCTAACTCATAGGGAACAGCCAACCAACATTGTGTTTTATTTTTTTAAAAAAAATATAACACTCTAGGTCCTCTATTTCTTTTTATACATTAAGCCATGAATTCAAAGGGAATAGACTCGGCAGCTCAACAGCCCAGGCTCCTTCCTGTTAGTCTCCCCAAACTGTACTTCTCCAGATGGAGCAGCCTGGTGCTTCAGCTGAACCCAGGCACCTTTATCTTTGGGTTTTTTTTTTTCTTCTTCTCATGATTTTCCTTCACCCACTTCAGGTGGCTATCATGGGTCTCATGGTGCTTAATAGGCTCAGTCTGCACATTAATTCTCTTGGTAGGTCATCTTGCCCTTAACTTGCTTGTTTACAATGATGACCCATGAAATGCCTTATGATGTTGCAGACCGGTGGTTCTTAACCTGTGGGTCAAGACCCCTTTGCGAACCCTCTCTCTCCAAAAATATTTACATTATAAATAATATATAAACATATTATATATAAATAAAAATATAAAATAAATATATAAAAATAATTTTTTAAGATTTATTTTATGGCTGTTTCGCTTGCTTGTATATATCTATATCCCACATGCATGCATTGCCAGTGGAAGCCGGAAGAGGGTATCAGATCTCATGGAACTGTGTGGTTGGTAATTGACATGTGGGTAATAGGAATCAAATCCTGGTCCTCTGGAAGAACAGCCAGTTTTCTTAACCACTGAGCCATCTCTCCAACCCCAATTCAACATTTTGGTTACAGTTTGTGTACGTGTGTATGTGTGTGGTTTGTATTCATGTACATGCAAGGATATATGCACATGTACCTGTGGAAACCAGAAGGCAACTTTAGTATCATTTCTCAGGACAATTCATCTACCTGTTTTGAGACAGGTTCACTCTGGTCTGAAGTTCACCCCTGAGTAGGTTAGGTGGTTGTCTATGAAGTCCCAAGGATTTGCCTGTCTCTACCTCTACCTTGTGATCCCCAGTTCTGGGATCACAAGCTCACAGCCACCACATTCAGCTTTTGCTGTTTTTATTGTTGGTTTTGTTTTGTTTTAACATGGATTCTGGGAATTGAACTCTGAGCACAGATCCTCATGCTTGCAAGACAAACATTTTACTGATTGAGCCAACTCCTCAGCTATTCAATCACAACATTGTGTCTATGATTAGGAAACTATAACAAGTAATATAAAACAAACTAGGCAGTTTTGAATTGTTTATAAAATGAAGGACTGACATTGTGCCGCCCCAAATTTCCAATCTGTTTTTAGCAGACTTATCCCTAGCTACTCTCTCCTTCTTCTGAGCTGACCTTGATGTCCAGTCACCCTGCATTAATGATCATTCCAAAAATTAACCAGGCTTCTCCAGAACTTCAGACATACTCGAGGGACAGTTGTATGCTGGGCTGTAATCTCAATTATCTACTGTCAACCCAGAATCCTATTGAATCTGAAGTCCAGTCCAGATTTGGATTGTATGCTGTCTAGTTAGGGGTCGAACTGTGTTTCCCAGGCCCCAGTAACCACAAGTTGAAACCCTTACCCCTAGTTCTTTAGAGTTTGACCTCATTTGGAAAAGATTTCATTGTAGACATAAAAGTTTGCCCCAGACTAGGTTAAGTCTGATATGCCCGGCATCCCTACATGAAGGGGAAACTTGAACGCAGAAACCCACAGAGGGAACATGTCTTGTAAAGACGAAGGCAGAGGTAAGCTAAGGAGCACCAAGGGATTCCTACACCCATCAGAAGCTAACAGAAGGTCATGGAAGGAATCAAACAGTTTCTTTCATCAAATTCCTCCGAAGAATCTAATCATGCTGCCAGTTTGATCTCTGGTCTGTCTTCCAGAACTACATCAACACATTTCTGGTTTTTAGGGCACCTGATTGGTTGCTTTACTTGGCAGCACTGGACAATGAATACCCTTCTCCAATGTGTCCTGTGACAGTTCCATCCACACTCTCCAGAACTGGCTTTCCTTTATTTCTCTAGCATATTTTCTTTCTTTTTTTTTTTTTTAAAAAAAGATTTATTTATTAATTATGTATACAGTGAGTGTTCAGCCTGCAGGCCAGAAGAGGGCACCAGATCTCATTGTAGATGGTTGTGAGCCACCATGTGGTTGCTGGGAATTGAACTCAGGACCTCTAGAAGAAGAGCCAGTGCTCTTAACCTCTGAGCCATCTCTCTAGCCCCTCTAGCACATTTTCTAAACTCGTGCAATCTTTATAGTAGCCCTGCTACTGGATTTTTAGGAAGTTATTTATTTTTATCCCTATAGTATTATACTGGAGAGCATGCATTTATCTATTTATTCTTTAGGATCTTTGGTCTTCCTTCTTAGTCAACACTTTAAGCCTAGATTCTCAAGGAAACAGACTAAGGCAATGATTAAGGCACCAACATACCAAGGATGGACAAGCACAGAGCAGGAAGGTTGAAGAAAAGGATGTGAAGTGAGGAAAACTAGAAATTAAGAATAAGATGTAACATAAAGAAGCATTATTTCCTGGCTGCCACCTTCTAATTTCTGAAGAGAGAAAGCAGGCTAAGTAAGCAAGTGTACCCACCTGGCACATGTGATTTCCTTCATTCAGTGCAAAGAGAAATTGTGCCCTAAAGTATTCCATAGGAAGCAGAAAGGAGGAGAATTCATGTGTTCATCTTCCTCCTGAGTCCTTTCTCTCACTGGTTAAAGGTCATCTCGTGATGGAGTAAAACTAGTGCCCATCCATTATAGTTCCATTAGACAGCTTCTTCCATATGAATGCAACCAGTCAGGTGCCCTGAGCCCTGCTTCTCACACAAAGAGGGTCAGACAATACCTATATGACTGAAAAGGAATCCTAGTCAAGCACTGGGAACCTAGATGTTTTATAATGGGCAGTAAACTTGTCTGAGCTTTGCTCAAAAGGGAGATGTCATCTTTTATCAAATGGACAATATCAACCTGTCCCCTGGTGAAGAGACATTACCTTTATTTTCCGTGGTCATTAACTCCACAAGCATCATTGCAAAGTAGTCTAGGGCACAGGTGGTCAGTGCCTCCCATTCAAAGAGATACAGAAACATGAGAGCCTTACTGAACATTGTCTCCTAACACAGAACCAATATGCTGCTACAAGGTATTGAGTTCCTGATGGAGTGAAACTACAATCAATATAAAATATATTTTTTCAGCAGTTGAGTCTTTCACCTATCCCACTGGAACTTGAACCCAGAGCCTCACACATGCTAAGCATGTGCTCTAATACCTGGTTTCTCTTATCCTTATAACTGAGAACATTCAGTTACAGAAGATAACAGAATACAGTATAGTGTTAGCACACCTAATAAGCAGTATATCTTGACATCAACCTAATATAACCCAAGAACTCTTTGCTTGGTGAATTAACAGAATATTTTCAGGTCCATAAACAATTATACTCAAACAGCGCTGCAGGGTTGGAAGATGAAGTAACTGTGGATACTGGCATAGATTCAGAAAGTTGTCATAGGTTGTTGGAGAGGTTTTCTGTAACTACTGCTGAATTATTTCAAGTTGCTTCACATTTCTAATTCCTTCAAGAACATTACCAAAAGTTCTACCATTGAAAAACATTTCACAGAAAGAAAAAGGCTAAGAGTCACCACCATAATCATTCCTACACAGAATTTGAGTGCCCACGTGTGAATCACTAGCTTTGGTACTATGGGGGAGTAATCTAGAAAATTAGCATACACACTATGTTTTAAAGGATTTAGGTTCAGAAAAAGAAAGAGCACCTTTACCAATACAAATGGGCATCATCAATCTGTTGAGGCCTGGAATAGAAACAAAAAGTGAAGGATGGGCAAGTTTGACCTTGACTTTGGCTAGTATGTTCTTGTTCCACTTTAGATATTTGTGCTCCAAGGCCTTTGGAGTTGGTCTGATAATTACACATTGGCTCCTGTGCTCTCAGTGCTTTGCATAGCATCTGGAATCATGCCACTGGGCCTCTTTAAAGATGACAGATTGTGGGACATTCATCTTCATAAGGACATGTGATAAACCACTACAACAATTATATATATATATATATATATATATATATATATATATATATATATATCCATACACACACACACACACACACACACACACACACACACACACACACACCCTGTTGGTTCTCCTTCTCTGAGGGAAACTTATTGAGGACCTTAAAATAACTATGACTAATATGTAAAAGAATCTGGCAGAAAAAAGTGGATAACACACACAAGTAATAGATTTCAGTAGAAGTAGGAGCTACAAAAAAATCTTTCAGAAGTAAAGATACAACAGAGATGAATAATTCCTTTAGCATTTTACATTTTTACTGTGTGTTTGTGTGTGTGTGTGTGTGTGTGTGTGTGTGTGTGTGTGTGTCTGTCTCTCTGTCTGTCTAAGACCAGAAGACTCATTATCTCCTGAGCTAGTTCCTTGGCCAGGAATTTCTTTAGTATATCCATCAGCAGACTGACACCGCTGTGAAAATGATTAGTGATTTTAAACTACAGCAATAAATTAGAAAGACAATGTGAAAAGGGATTAGAACAGAAAACAGAGTATTTAAAAGCTGTGTGAGATAGTAAATAGTCTAGCATACTAATAGATGTGTAATTGAAGTCTCAGGAGAAAAGAAAACAAAGATACATATTTAAAAAGATAAGAGCTGATAGTTTTATAAAGCTAGCCACAGATCCAAGAAGCTCAGAAAAAATCTCAAGAAGGATATGAAATAGATTAGATAGATAGATAGATAGATAGATAGATAGATAGATAGATAATCTCTTTGACACATCATGGTCATTCCATTGAAAAATGTGAAGGGAAACAATTACAGGAACAAAGGTCTTAAAATTCCTATAAGAAAGTGCCCAGAGCTGGATGTGGTAGCTCAGTATAATTCTAGTACTGAAGTCTAATGCAGGAGGATGATGAATTTGATGCTAGCCTGGACTACATAGTGAGTTTAAGGCCAGCTACAAAAGCCTTGTTGTCCTCAAAAAATTAAAAAAAAAATAGAATCAACAAATTGTTTAGTTTTAAAATGTCACATATACCAAGAGAATAGATTGAAAAATAAATGGGCCAGGTGTGGCGGTGCACACCTTTAATCCCAGCACTAGGGAAACAGACAACGGGTGGATCTCTGTGAGGTCAAGGCTAATTTGGTCCACATGGCAAGTTCAAGGAACCAGGGCTCCTTACTATTTGAACTAGTAATAGAGAGACTGTCTCAAAAATCCAAAATGAAAAAAAAAAGAAATGGATTTTATTAATGGTTATAGTAATTCAAAAATTTTGTTAAGCCTCTGAGAGTACTAATAGCATTCAATGGAGTTTCCAAACACATCAGCTTCTCAAAGGAAAATTCCTTTGAAGACTCCATGAAAAAGCAAAGTCAGTCAATTTGAATGATAATAGTAAATGAGCTAAGAAGTATTTCTCATTCTGTACCATAAGAATCTTGAAAGTGACTTTTCAAAATCAGAAAAGCAACTGTAAATTTCTTGTCATAAGCTAAAATCTCAAGTTGTTTTAGACTGGATCTCACATAGATACAATGTGGATTTTATTTTTCTTGAGACAGAGTTTCTCTGTGTAACAGTTCTGGCTTTCTTGGAACTCACTTTGTAGACCACTAGGCTGGCCTCGAACTCATTGGGATCTGTAGTCTGAAAGTTTTCTCCAGTCCTGCCCAGCCCATGGTCCTGCAGGCACTTATAAAATAGTCACTCATAGGCTTAATATTATTTACAAACTGTATGGCCTATGGCAGGCTTCTTGCTAGCTAGCTCTTATAGCTTAACTCAACCCATAACTATTAATCTATGTACCGCCACGTGTTCTGTGGCTTTACTGGTCTGTTGGCATGTTTCTCCTTGGGCAACAGTCTGGTGTCTCTCTAGACTCTGCCTTTCTCTTTCCTGTCTATCTCCTTGGATTTCCCACCTGCCTCTAAGCTGCCTTGCCATAGGCCAAAGCGGCTTATTTATTAACCAATGGGAACAATATATATTCACAGTGTACAAAAAGACATCCTCCAGCAGAGATCCACCTGCCTCTGCCTCCCAAGTGCTGAGATTAAAGGCATGCGCCACCACAGCCTGGCTTAGAATATTTATTGATGAGGAGTTTTTGTTTCCTTCTTTTCTTGAAATTTTTTGAGGTTTATTTTATGTGTATTACCTGCATATACATATGTGGACCATATGAGTGTAATGCCCACAGAGGCCAGAAGAGGGCATCAGACCACCCAGAACTTGAGTTACAGTAGGTTGTGAACAACCATGTGGGTGCTAGGAACCAAACCTGGGTTGTCTACAAGAGCAACAATTGCTTTTTACCACTGAGCCGTCTTTCCAGTTCCCCCTTTTAAGACATCAGATTGGCATATATGATAAAAGTTACTATGTATTTTTATTTTTACCCATATCTCTTGATTCCTCAATATTGACATTTGTCACATTTCCTTGACCATCAACCCCTTTTAATCTCATATATATATATATATATATATATATATATATATATATATATATATTATATTGCATTTTGCCATTATTGTGTCCATCTTTGTTTAAAGATATACACCTGAATATATTCCACAATTACCAAAATAATGAACTCAACATTGCCACAGTTGCACTATTTCATCTATGAATCTCATCTTAATTTTTTTTCAATGGATGTTTCTTATAGGAGAAAACTTAAAACTTGATCTAGGTCTTATTACATCTTGCATTTGGTTTCTATGTCCCCTTTTGGTCTGCAATTGTTTCTGTCTTTGTCTTCCATCACCTTCAGACCATCTGCTTGCATCCTGCTCCTCATTTGGTCTTTCTCATTGCTAGGTTCAGGGCATACATTTCTGACAGCAATACAAGAAGAAGTGTGTGTCCTCAGTGCATCGTATCAAGAGACTCATGACTGTTTGTTCCATTATTAGCCTTATTGGCTTTGTCCACTTGGTTAACGGTGTCTGCCAGGTTTCTCCACTATAAAATTATAATTAATTAGTCTCATGTGTGAAGAATTAGAGATTTTTAATATCAGTACTTTCCATCTATTCATGTAGCTTAGTTAGGGTTTCTATTACTGTGATAAAACATCATGACCAAAAAGCATGATAGGGAGAAAAAGGTTTATTTGGCTTACACTTACTTCCATATTGTAGTCCATCACTGAAGGAAGTCAGGACAGGAACTCAGGCAGGGCAGGAACTGATACAGAGGCCACAGAAGGGTACTGTCATGGCTTGCTCCCCATGGCTTGCTTAGGGAACCTAGGAACATCAGCCCAGGGGTGGCCCCACCTACAATGAACTGGGCCCTCCCACATCAATCACTAATTATGAAAATACCCTACAGGTCTTTTATAGCTTGATCTTATTGAGGCATTTTCTCAACTGAGGATCCCTCCTCTACAGTGACTGACCCCAGCTTGTGTTGAGTTGACATAAAACTAGCTAGCACACCATGATGCT
Source organism: Peromyscus eremicus (assembly GCF_949786415.1). Lineage (NCBI taxonomy): Eukaryota > Metazoa > Chordata > Mammalia > Rodentia > Cricetidae > Peromyscus > Peromyscus eremicus. The sequence goes on from NC_081430.1 coordinate 47,019,449, forward strand.
CATTAAACTCCATAGGAAACTTTGGACTAACTATATAACTCATTTAGTAGAATGCATGCCTTGCATACATGAGTCCTGGATTCAGTCTCCAGTGCTGGAAAAAAAAAAAAGAAGAAGCCAATCTAATTTCAGATGGATGCTTAGAATAACAATCTCACAGTTAATCACTATCAGTAAATATACACTGAGTGATAGCTATTTATCATGCTTTGCTCTAAGGACAGGGGACACAATAGTGAACAAAACAGACAAAAATCTTTATTTCATGAAGGTTATGTTCCAGGGCATAAAATAGATAATAAATATGTAGACATGCATGTCTGTGAAGAAAAATAAAGAATAAGGAGATGAGTAGTGCAGAAATATTAGATTTGTATATTGAGTATGTAGACACGCATCCCAGTAGCTAATAACACTCATTTCTTTTCTTTTCTCACTGCAACTGGCAATTGTATGTACCAGTGGCTTGCTCCACTTCACTTTCCAGCACTGGGTCTAGAAAGCACATTTGTCCCATTCTTAACTCAGTGACAACAATAAGTCATATGAACAAATCCAAAGGCTGTGCAGGCAGGAAAGAATGATAGTATTCTCAGGGGAGGTAACATTGCATGTAGGTAAGAATGCTTGAGCTTCACGTAAGGAAGAAATAAATGTATAGTTGGAGATAATAATACAATACACTGTGGCATCCCGAGGGAAAAGGAGTCATATACAATGTGTTTTTCTGGGAAGATATGCAGAGATATTTATTCGAAAAGGAGTCATATACAATGTGTTTTCATGGGAAGATATGCAGAGTCATTTACTCGCCAGGGATAGCACACAGGGAGACCTAAAGAATGATTCCACTGAAGTCCGGCTGTCTTAGTCACTGTTCTATTGCTGTGAAGAGACACCATGACCACGGCAACTCTTATAAAAGAAAGCATTTAATGGGGAGCTGGCTTACAGTTTCAGAGGTTTAGTCCATTACCATCACGATGGGGAGCCTGGCAACAGGCATGGCAGGCATGGTGCTAGAGAAGGAGTTGAGAACTAAGTTCTGAGTCCTGATCTGCAGGCAGAGAAACTGAGACTAGATCTGGCATGGACTTTTGAAACCTCAAAGCTCACCCCCAGTGACACACTTCCTCCAACAAGGCCACACCTCCTAATCCTTCTAATCCTATCAAAGAGTTCCACTCCCTGGTGACTAAGCATTCAAATAGATGAGCCTCTGGGGTCCTTTCTTATTCAAACCACCACACCACTTAGTGAACCAAGTGTGAAGGAAAGGTTACAGCAGCATTGATGACCCAAGAGTAGCCACATCACAGAAAGTTCCCATCCCAGCGAAGTGATGACTGAAGGAGACTGACTCCCTGAGGTTCTGTCTGCAGTCAGCATACCTCCTAAAGTCTCTAGCAACCCATCCCACAGGCCACCGGTAGTGGAGGACAGGAGAGAGCAGCAGAGAAGAAAGGCAATGAGGGTCTCCTCCATTCCCTCTGTGAGGGACTGCTGATAGCTCCATCTCAGTAGCTTGCACACCTCTGTATTGTTTTGATGCTTGTGTTGTGGTTTTTCAGAATAAGAAATTTCGAATGTCACAAAGGCAACGGTGCTCCAGTGTGGCAATGTTCACCACAGTAGTTAATCTTGATCGTCAGTGGGACAGGATTTATAATCACTCTGGAGATGAGCCTCTAAGTATGTTTATGAGGTCATTTCTAGAGAGGTTTACCTGAATTGGTTAGTCCTGTGAGAGCCAAAGTTATTTTTTAAGTTTTAATTACTGTGCCTAGGAGATCCATAGAACAAAAATGCCTCTAACCTGTAAGTCCCCTGCCCAAGGACAGATACTTCCTAAAATGCTAGGGGGTTATATATAAGATAATGAGCCTCATGTTTTCCCTCCCCTCAACAAGTTGATTTGACCCAACTGCACTGATGTGCTTGATTACATGTAGGCAGGAGGAACACAGGCAGGAAGTACATCAGGATGTATGCTTGCCCCTGATTGGATCTGGTGGGAAATACAGTAGTCTTATGAGTTTGCCTTTATAAGCCCTGACAAAATGTGACTCATCACCATTTTGGGGGAACCCTGAAATGGACCTGGCCAGAGTCCATCATCCTGGCCAGTATTTAATTAAATACTTGTTTCAAATTTGGCTCCAAAATTGTGATAGTGGTCTTTATTCTTGCACAATGGAATTAACAGTACCAATTCCACAGACTGTAATCTGGGAGTAAATAAAAAAGAGAAAGCTAGTTGAGCACCCACATTCATCTCTATCTGCTTCCTAACCACAGGTGCAATGTGATCAGCCACTTATTGCTCCTGCCACTACTGTGATGGGCTGTATCCTTTCAAATGATGAGCCCGAGTAAGGATTGCCTTCATTAAATAGCTTTTGTCAAACCAATGAGGAAAGTAACTAATATGGAAATATTGTAAGGAGGAATAGGAGTGTTGTGACCATGTGGTTCTTAGGTTTTTAGAACTGATGTGTAGGAGGTATTTAGAAGAGTTTAGAGCTCTGGGCACCAGAGACCATACAATGCCATAAGCAGAGATTGATGCGTCATTCTAGTAGAATTCAGAAAAACAGAATTGTTGTAGAATATTATTTTAAGATATGTTACATTTCCATAAGCTGTGGAACATTTGTTTAATGATGCAAAGATGTGTTGCATTCTTTTATGTTGCATTTGTTTAACTCTATGAAGCTGTGTTACTGTGCCTGTCTAATAAAGAGCTGAATGGTCAATATAAAGGCAAGAGAAAGCATAGGCAGAGCTGGCAGGCAGAGAGAATAAATAGGAGGAGCAAGAGAAGGAGGAGGACGCTAGGGACCAGCCAGCCAGCCAGCCAGCCGTGGAGTAAAAGTGAAAGTAAGATATACAGAAATAGAGAAAGGTAAAAGCCCAGAGACAAAAAGCAGAGGGGATAATTCAAGTTAAGGAAAGCTGGCAAGAAACAAGCCAAGCTAAGGCCGGGCATTTATAAGTAAGAATTAGGTCTCCATGTGTAATTATTGGGGAGCTGGGTGGCAGGCCCCCAAAGAGTCAAAAGAGTAAAACAACTAGCACAGAATTCTGAGTAAAATGAGGACAGTGGTAGGCTCAGCTCATGGGGTTTCAAAAGGCAACACAAAACCCCTTGGAAATTAGGCTAGAGACCATTCATGTTACAGTCTGGCAAAGGATCTGGGCTACATTTTGCCCATGCAAAGAAGAGTGAGTCTTGGTTAAAAAGCAGTGGACCAATTTGGTGGAAGATATTTCAAGACAGCATAGCACCGAGGCTATGTTATAGTCACTGCTCATTGTGCATATCCAGGTTAACAGTGAAAGAGAAGAGAAAGTAATGTGGGAAGAGGAGTGAGAGCGAATTCAAAGTAGTTAACAAGGTGGCTGCTTGTAGTGTGTGTGTGTGTGTGTGTGTGTGTGTGTGTGTGTGTGTGTGTGTTGTGCAGGTACAAGTGTGTGATTGTATGTACCCATATGTGTAGAGGTCAGAGGACGACTTTAAGTGTTGTTCCTCAGGAATCATCCTATTTGTTTTTTAAGACAGGTTTTCTCATAGGGACCTGGGGCTTACTGATTAGGCTAGGTTGTCTGGCAGTGAGTCCCCAGAGATGTGCCTGTCTTCATTTTCCCAGTGCTGGATTTATAAATGACCCATAACTTGTATGAAGTTTATTTCTGAAAAGAAAAACCATTGATTCCACAGGTAGTTTTTGAGCACCTATTGCATGTCAAGCACTAGGCACTGAAGATGCAACAGAGTCTCTATTCTCAGTGTTTACATTCTGGGGAGGAGAAGACGGGATAGAAATATGTGGTCATCATTTTCAAAATACATATAAAATGTAGCAGGTAACATGAAAGAAAACAGAAGCTGATACGTTTCCATTCAGAAAGTAGTTCAGTAAGGGAGAAAGGACCTATGTCAATTTCAAATATGGAAGGAAAAAAATGAAGATTTAGTACCAAGGAAAAGGTTGAGATGTTGGGGGTAGAGGACTGCTGTCCTAGTTAGATTCCTCTTGCTGTGATAAAGACCATGACCAAAAGCAACTCGGAGAGGAAAGGGTTTATTGGGCTTACAGATCCCAGGTCACAGTCTATTAAGGGAAACCAAGGCAGGAACTCCAGGCAGGAACCTAGAGGCAGGAACTAAATAGAGACCATGGGAAGATGCTGCTTACTAGCTTGCTCTTCATGGCTTGTGCAACCTGCTTTCTTATAGACCCAGGACCACCTGCCCAGGGGTGGCCCCAGCCACAGTTGGCTAGGCCCTCCCACATCAATCATTAATCTAGAAAATACCTCCTGCAGACTTGCCAACAGGCTATATGATGCAGACATCTTCTCAATTAAGTATCCTCTTTTCCCAAATGACTCTAGTTTGTGTCAAGATGATGAAAACTAACCAGCATAGGCATGAAGAGAAAAATCTCTGAGATGACATTGGAATTGGGAAGAATTCTTGCTACATTCACTTAACAGAATTCCTGATGAAGGTACAGTAGGATGAGCAGACTCCATGGGAGATGATAGAAAATGAAGAATTGATCATATATAGAGATAGTCAAATCTAAGGATGAGATTCTCTGTAAATCAATTCAGTGGTTTTCTTAGTATAATTGGACTCTGTAGGAATGAACACAGAGACCCAATGTAAGGACAAGTAGTGAAAAGGCTTAAAGAAACCTAAAAGTTTGGTAAAAGCAAGACGGGCACAATAGCACATGCCTGTAATCCCAGCCCTTAGGAGATGGAGGCAAAAGCATCAGGAGCTTCAAGACTGGCCTTGGCTCTATTGCTCAAGACCAGCTTGAGCTATATATGACCCTGTTTCAAAAGAAAAGATTTGGTAATGGAAAAAAATCTTTAATGACAGGGCCTTGAAGAAAAATGTGGCACAGAAATGCAATGTTGACAGTTTGAGAAGGGACCTGATCAATAAAGTGCCATTTCAATGGGGGACTTTACAAAGCGAGGCAGGAGGATGTCTAGACAAAAGTATGACAGTAACAGCTGTACAGTGCTCTTGCTAAGTCCATCAAGATGCAGCAAGGAGACTGGGGTCACGTAAGTATGGGGTGACATATACTCGGAGAAACTTGAAGTTTCCAAAGTCCAGGTAGGAAGTTGGGATTTGTGGTGGTAAAGCATTTTGGAACTTGTTTTTTAAAGACCAGTACTCTAGCCAAATCAAAGATACTTTCTTACTCATCATCCTTCCCGGACACATGCTGTGAGTCTTTGTGGACCAGAGACTGAGATGTAAGAACTCTATTACTACACTTTCTAAAAGTACTTATATTTTGCATTTCAAGTATTTATTCAATGATTCTCTATGTATGTCACATGTAAGATGTTATTTTAAAAAAACTTCTTTTTTTTTTTTAATTTGAAAACACCTTGGAGGACTCTGCTATGATTCTTTGGCATTAAGTAGAAAAGGGTGCTCTTTTGTCTCATATTCACCCATTGGGATAAGATGGGGCCTGGGGCTGGTTGTTGCACAAATAGAATTTATACCAACAACGTTCTAATCTTACTTCCATTGTTAAATACTAATTCATTTCCAGACTGTAGAATATGATTTTCTGAGTACAAGAAGCCTGCTAGAAAAAGCAACTGAATGAATCAGCTCTCTTTATGTACTTAATTTAGGGCTGTTCAGGCTACTGTATGTGGTTGGAAACAGAAGGACCCCATAAATATTCCTAAGAACACCTAGTTGGATCAACTTAGTGAATGTGTAATTGCCTGTGAAATTCAGAGTTAAGAAAGCAAATTTAGAATCAAAGGAGATGGTTAGTCATTGTACTTTCAATTTTTAACGTGCATTTCCAGAATAACAGGTGGTAGCTTCATTGGAGGGCCGCGGAAGGGAAATGGATCTTGGCAGATGGTCAGCAATTTGAGGTTAATGTAATATAGCTCCTGTGTAGAAATTGAAATTTTTAGTTGCAGGGAAGTGATTAGTTTTGGAGGGCTTTTTCATTTGGAGTTTGCTACTATTTGAAGAAGAGCTTTAAGAGAACGTATTTAAAAAAAAAAAAGCCTTGCTCAATACTTGGAATGCCAATGACATTGGTAGGAAATTACTGAAATACAAATAAGTATGGCATTAGGTTAATAATGTATCATTGTTAGCTCCCTAGTTGTAGCAAGAATACCTTGGCAATGTAAGATATTGACAGTGGAGAGAACGGGGTGAGGAATACATTGATTAGACTCAGGACTATCTGTGCAATGTTTAAAATGCAAATCTCAAATTACTCTGAAATAAAAAAAAATGTGCATAGGGATGAAGATGGTTCAGAAGTTAGGAGCATTGGTTGTTCTTGTAGAGGATCCAGGTTCAATTCCCAACACCCACGTGGCAGTTCACAACACTCAATAACTGCAATTCCAGGAATCAGACAGCCTCTTCTGGCCTCCACAGGCACTAGTCACAAACATGGTGGACAGACGACATACATGTGGGCAAAGCACTCGTACACATAAAATAAAATAACCTAAAAAAATTAAAACATTCATGTGTGTACTGTGGTGGTCCATACCTTTGAGCATGGCAGTCTAGAAGATGAGACAAAATTGATCATTTCACATATGTTTGGGGTATAAGGGTTGAGAATTGTTTACATAGGCATCTTCTCACATTGTATCAGAAAATAAAAGGCCCTTGTGAATTGCTGAATCTGTCAACTGCCAACATGCTTTCTTGAAAACATGAGTTTCACATGGACTGTCTCACTGGGACCTTTTCACAAATTACATCTCTACAGTCACTCCCAGGGAAACACAAACAGACTTTAAACATCTCTATAACAATCACATTTTAAAAAAAAATCATTATTCACTTCCAAGATGCAAAAAATTCTAGGAGGGTTGCTTAGAAAAGGAGAAAAGAAATATTCACAATCCATTCCTCAGTTTTTAAATTTATTCTTCAGTTTGATATCTGCAAAAGCTACCTGGATTAAATATAATGTCGGCATCGCAATTCTCTAGTGGTTTGAGAAAACTGCAAAGTATTTGTCTTTGCCAATTGTTATCTGTGGAAGGAAATTTAGACACTATCAGAAAACTCTTCATCATTGAGATTTTTCGCTTCTATGTTCCATCATGGTTGGAAGTGGCAAGCGGACGATGTATGAAGCCACCCCCAGATTCCCAGTCACATTCCTGTCTTACTGACTCTTACCATTAGGTATTTGCCTTCTCTGTGAATCTGTAGAGGAAAGTGTGGCAGTACCTGAAGAAACCACTCTGGGGCTGGGTATTTAGCGCAATGATTTCAATGGTAGACTCTTTACCTAACACATGCCAAAAACCTGGACTCAATCTTCAGCAGGAAAAAAAAAATATTGTACACACAAAAACATTGACGGATGACACATGTCCCCGAAGACGGTGTTTCAAAAGTTCTTTTGTTGCCTCTGGTGTCAAATCCTTGTAGCATCAGCGCTGGGTAGGCTGCACTGGGGGCTAGCCAAGGATACATAGTAAGACCCTGATACCAAAAGAAAACAAACAAAATCCCCTCTCCATACATTATCTACTTTGGAGGAAAAGCCATCAATCGTAGATTTAGAATTCAAAATCGACACCATGCCGTCACACAGATTGACAGTCCAGCTCCCTAATTCCGGGAAACTTTAGTCAAATAATTTCTCTTTTTGGTGCCTATCTCAGTTTTTCATCTATAAATGAATGGACCAAGCAATCTCTCAGATCCCCTGCAATCTGAACACTGAGGTGGGGTTAGACGGAAAAATACCGTGGGGGAGGGGGGTTGTTTTGTTTTTCGTTTTTGTTTTTATTTAGGATAGAGGAGAAGCTGTTCCCGCATTAATGTTTCTACAGTCAGAAATATGAGAGCAGTAGGAATGAGTGAAAGCGGGGACTGGGACAGGGACACAACCCGAGTCAATTTAGGTGGCTTTTTGCGCTTACTGGGCAAGCAGCGAGGTGGTTGCTAGGCAACTGCATCTCGTGTACGCACGGAGGCCCCCAGCCACGGTGTCTAAGTCACTCCTGGTTTTTTTTTGTTGTTGTTGTTTGTTTTTTAAGAACGGTGGCTTTTCAAAATTGATGAAATCTGTTGTCTTTAAAAGCGCACATTTTTGTAGTCAATTCTGTGCAAACTCTCTGGCTGAGGTCGGCGCACGGCAGCTTTTCTTTGCCCTGTTTTCAGGCGCGCTGTGGACACCTCTTAGGCCAGGCCCCGCCGCTGCGCGTTGCCTGGCAGAACCCGACGCTTCCGGCTCGCTGCTCCCGCACCCCGCCCTCCCTGGGCTGGGCTCTGGGCCCTGGACCCCGGGTCGCTGGAGCTTTGTCCCGGGCCACCATGGGCTCGGAGATGGAGCCTCTGCTCCGGGCCTGGAGCTATTTTAGACGCAGGAAGTTCCAGCTCTGCGCCGATCTATGCACGCAGATGCTGGAGAAGTCCCCTTATGACCAGGTACCTGCTGGCCCCAGGCAGTCTGTGGATTCTCTTGCTATGGCCGTGGGCTCTGGGGGATCCCTCTGTCTCCTAGGGGAGGCCTGGGAGGAGGGCCCTAGGCGAAGTTGCCTGTGTGGACCGCAGAGGCACCCGGAGCAAGACTCTGTGGAGTCCTGGATGGCGGGTCCCTGGCCTTTGCATCCCCCGGGGATCCTGAGTTCTGTGCCTTGACAGCTCCTGCTGTAAACTACAGCATCCCCTTTCCAAAATGAGTTACATTTAAAGAGACTCGGTTAAATTTGTGGGGAGCTTTGATAATTCATTCGTCAATCACTGCTCAGACTCTTGACTTCGTTGATTTCTAAAAAGGAAAAATACATGTGAACAAAGATCTGAGACGCTGCCCCCTTTAAACACAGCTATCTTTTGGTTCAGATGAAGCATGCACTCTTCCTACCTCATCCTTAGATATCTGTCCAAGTGTCAAAGAGCTGTTGTTTCTGAGTCATGAGTTCAACTTGAGACAAGATACAGGATATATAGGATATATTTATTTTTAAAGAAGCTACCTGGGCAAGAGAAACTATACTTGTAAGAGGGAAAGATAAAGGAAATGATAGTGTTGATTAAAAGGAAATTTAACAGTCCAGCATGAGGGTGCACTCCTGTACTCCCTGCTCTCGGGAGGTAGAGGCAAGAGGGTCAGTAGTTTACAGCCATCCTCAGCTGAGTAGAGAGTTCAAGGCCAGCCTGGTGAGCTATGTAAGAACAACATAACACAGTAATGTTGTACAGTAATTAATGAAAAGGGTAATAATGATTGGGAGAGGTCCGATGCCATTGAGCAAGTAGCTCCTGGAAGAGAGAAGAAGAAAAATGGGAGATTAAGAGTAGAACTGTGGCAATTTGGCAGTGCTTCAAGTACATGCACTGTCCCTGTACAGTTTTGATTCCCCCATCTTTCCTCTAGTGGCATTGCATTGGAGTTGTTAGGAAAAGAGGGAAATGTGGGGAGTGAGAAAAGCAAGGGCTTGAGTGTGAAGGTTGTTACTAGGCTCTGCATTCTCTGAGCAAATGGATGGAGGTAACCTAGTCATTGCACGTGACCTGCTGATCAGCCCATCTCAGTGGTGATGCTCAGCTAGCTTCTCTTCTTGTTACTCATGCTCATTAAAGGACTGTGCATCTGTAAACAAGTATTTTTCCAAGAGCATTGCTTGGTGCGTTTGTTCTACAAATGCTGCTAAAGACATTTCCAGGAACAATCCAGCATGTTTGGAAACAAGACAGTATACGATCTTACCTTTGTTTCCGAGGGAAGTTTGTTAAGAACTTTTGATGTACCAGACATTGTTCCGGGCACAGTGGTTCTCAAGAACTTTACATGTTGTTTCCATTGAGTTGGGGTGGTTTCCACAAAACATGATTCCCAAGAGTTGCTCACTGGAAGTTTCCTCATTAAATGCCAGTGAGAGATGTAGACTCCCTTCTTAGAGACTCAAGATGTGCCCAAAAGGCCCTGAATAATTCAGAAGAAAATAAACCTGGTTTTGCCCAATTTTATTTACCAGTTTAGAAACTTACTTGAATACTGATTTTTTTTGCCCCTAGAGCAAATGTATTTTTTATTATCTGGAGGAGATACTGCTAGCAAAAATGTTCTTATTAATGGGTAAGACCCTATAATCTTGAGGCCATAGTGGCATTCAGTACTACACCTGTGAGTTGAAATTTTATTTGTGCTAGATTTTGTGATCAGTACTCTGTGTTCATTTCACTGACCTTTTATAGACTACTTATGACTTCCCAGACATAAGTTCTATAAAGTAAATATCCTTCTAATGCTTAAAATAACCTTGTAAAATAGGTAACAAAAATAACAGATTTGGTTCTGAGGATTTTGTTGTGCTATCTCATTTCATCCTCAACTACTTTAGGGGTTGGTATTATTTTTCCCCATCTTACAGATTCAGGACACAGAAATGTGTCCAAAAGTTACAAAGCTAGCCAGCCCGTTAGGCTGCCACTAAACTTTTCAAAACAACTTCTGAACTTTTCCCAATATATTTTTCTCATGTGCCTTCTCTCCATCTCCAAATTTTAGCTGGTGTAGGATTTTGACACATCTATGTGCTTGGATTAAAAGCTCTGATACATCCTGAAGGAAAAAGTTCTAATTCTGATTGAGCCCAATAATAAAACTTATTTGACCCAGAGGGGACACAGGAGGACAAATTTCCTCCATTATTTGGTGAAGATACTGTTTTGGAAAACGAATAGCCAGAAAAGTGGTGCTTTTATTATGGTTAAGAAAGATTTTTTTTCCAGGAAAAAGGAGGAAACAAATTAAGTGCTTTGTTTACAGTCTCATATTTTCAGCTAAACAAGATAAATAGGTCTTAGTATGGCCTCTTGTAGTGATCTCATTATGTCTTACCTCCGGTCCTCTTGGAAGAGTAAGACTTATTTCTGAGATTGTTTTGTGAATGTGTGGTTTTGATGATGATGATAAAGAAAACAGACCCAGAATCCCTCTGGGAACGCTGCTGTTGGTACTGCAGAGTGATTAGCATGGTTAAGATCATCATGGAAAGAGATCTTATTAGGTTCTAGCTTGTTTCATCACTCTATTTCCTGAGGATCTGTGACAAGACTACATGATGTGATACATAATTCTTTATACCGTGGAAGAGTTGTTCTTTCTTATTTATTGATATGAGCAAGGGTTATATTCAGTTTGGGTAAATATGTCTTAGGGTGACTATTGCTATGATAAAGCACTGTGACCAAAAGCAACCTGGGGAGGAAAGGGTTTCTTTGGCTCACATTTGTGGTCTACCGTGAAGGGAAGCCAGGGCAAGAACTCAAGGCAGGAACATGGAGGCAGGAACTGAAGCAGAGAGCATGGAGATCGCTGTTTACTGGCTTGCTCCTCCTCATGACTCTTTCAGCCTCCTTTCTTAGACCTCCCTAGAACCACCTGTCCAGAGTTAGCAGTGCTCACAGAGATCTAGGCCCTCTCACATCAATCATAAATCTCCTCCCCTGATCCCCCCAAAGGGAAAATGACCCACAGGTTTGCCCACAAGCCACACTCTCTCTTGTGGTTTCCTCTTCTTAAATGACTCTAGCTTGTGTCAGGCTGACAAAACACTAGCATTTCTTGAACTTCCTCATTTCAAAATCCTTTCAATTTATTTAAATTGCCATTCCTGGGCTACCAAACTAATTTTAGTGTGAATGAGTTTCTTGGGAGCAGTGCCTGGGACACATAGTGGGACAAAGAAATAGAAATGTTTCTTTTGTATGCCAGTTGGTTCTTTTTGTCACCTCCCTTTCTCTCTCCTCAAATACAGGTAAGAACTTTTGTTTTTAAAAATAATATTTTTTTATCTTGTTTTTTTTTTTTTTTTGAATTTTTTTCCAGATAAATAAGAGAACTTTGCTAAAGTGATTTGCTATTTGTTACTCTTGTAAGCTGGGCCAGAGAACTTCAAGAGAACATTTTGGTCTTCATATGTGGACCTATTGGATGAAGCCTGTCTCTAAGACTATTTCATCTGCCTCATTTTTTTTTCCTTTCTTAGTACTAGGGATCGAGCCTAGAACCTTGTGTGTGTCAGGCAAATGCTCTACCACTGAGTTACATCCTTTCAGCTGTTTTTATTTCCCTTTTAAGAGATTGTGAAATAGTGTCATCAAAAATCCTTAGTGCCTTGCATTCTGTAATAGGACATTAGATTTTATTTATTTTTAGTTCTAGCCAAAAGTCAGGGTACTTAGGCTGCCCACAGAAGTATCCATACCAGGAACAGCATGTTTCTAGTTGTATTAGGCTTCAGAGGGGCCAAGAGTAGGGTAAATATAAGATATGTGGTGTTTGATAATGGAGAAGCATTCTTGAAGAACATGGCGTGTGAGTTCTTTTCCCAGACACGGTATGATTAACAGTGAGAGACAGAAGGCAGGCTCCCAAGCTTGGAGGGTATTAAAGTTGGATCTATTAAGAATAAAGATAGAGAGATATCGGGTTCATTTATCATAGTTTCCTCCCATTAGAAAAAAAGATGATCAATTACAGAGCGAAGCACTGTCTTTTTTTTTTTTTTTTCACTTGTGACTAGAAATGTGGTGAGAAGTGATTAGATGTTAAAGGAGGACTTACAAAGCCACCCTCCATAGAGCAGTGTGACCTAGAGGGAGGGCTGGCTTCCCAGGCTCATGCTGGTCATCCTGATTAGGGGCCTAATCGGATTACTATACTTTGCATTCCATATGTCAGATTAATGGCTTTCTAAACAGTGCTGAATATGTAGCTCCTCTGTAAGGACACGTTTCATACAACATGGAACTTTTACAGGCAGTGGGTTTTTAAAGAAGACACGATGTATTCATGAACAGAGTAGGCTTCTGAAGGGGGGAATATTTGGTGTGTGTTAGAAGGAGAGAAGAGGGTTTTCTACTTGGCTTTCTCCCCTCCTGCCCCAAGTCTCCACTTACAATGAAAGATGTTACAGAGAGGAAGGCAAACAATTTGAAGAGGGAAGGTAGGGAACAAGTTGTCTTCAGAGAGCGTGTGAGTAGTACAATGATTTGATGAAAGAACCACCCCCCAGCCAAATATGTCTTTATGTCCAATTACCTAATTTGCTTCCTGTTTGGGGCCATGGAGGCTTCATCCTTTGGTTCTCTCTGTACGTGTCAGGCACTTTGTTGCCTGGATTTCTGTCCTCCCAGATCATACAGATTGCATTGTTGCATAGCTGCTTGGTCACTTGACCAAGTCTTAACCTTTTGAAACCCACCCATCTTCATGGCCTCCCGGGCCTCTCCTTCCTGCTCTTACTAAATTCTGAATTAACAATGCTGCAGTTTCAGATCTGGGTAGGCTCATTAGCTGGAGTAAGTGTTGGTGATAATTAGGAAGTTGTGTTCAGAAATACCTGGAGATTCAGTTCCCTGAAGTAATAACAACAGCTTAAGAGACACATCCCCCAGGGAGGAAGGAAGGAGGCTGTGTTAGGTACTTTTCTAGTTGCTGTGAACAAAATACCTGACCAGAAGTGATTTAAAGGAGGAAATGTTTATCCTGGCTTACAGTTTTAGGGGATGCAGTCCACCGTGGTGCAGAGAGCATGGCGGCCGGAGCAGGAGGCTAACTAATCACATTGCTTCTTTTGTGAGAAAGCTCAAAGTAGCAAATGCTCATTGTCAACATTGTGTACATCTCAGGACCCCAGCCCATGGAGCAATGCCAACCATAGTTAGGATGGGTCTTCTTACCTCAATTTACCTAATCTGGAAAAGCCTGATAGACATGTCCAGAGGTTTTTGTCTCCAAGGTGATCCTGTCAAATTGACCATCACTTTAATCTATCACAGAGGCAAACTGCTGGAGTTGAAGTTTACTCCGAAGAGCACTCCTGGATCTAGACAGTAGCTCCCCACTTTCTGTGTCCTCTTAGCTGCTTTGAAGGGGGCATGGAGGAGAGTTTTAGTCTGATCTTTAGAACCTGGAGCCAGTGCTGGTTTCTGAAAAAGAGACCAGGAGATATTTGGTGCTTGTGTGTTAGGTGTATCTTTTGGTGACTTTACATCTCAGAGTGAGAGAGCTCCAAAAAAGGTCAGGGTCTTATGATTAATCCTAAAACTATCCCAGAAAGGAGCATTATCATTTTACCTGAGAGGTGAAAATAAAGGTAAATAATAAATAGAGGTAAATAGTAAAGGTTGCGTGACCTGTTTGTTCAAGATTCCACACCTGAGTCATGTCTTAGGATCGAGTCCAGGGCCTCTGACTCTAGAGCAAGGCCTGCTGTCTTCCACCCGTCTATCTGTGTTGATACCCAGAGGAATAATTCACTAGACGAAGGGAATCTAACTAGTGGTTCCCTATCTAGAGGATTAATTTTTCATTTTTATTTTTCAAATTTATTTAACATCCTGACTGCAGTTTCCCCTCCCTCCTCTCCTCCCAGTCTCCACGGCCCCCTTCCTCTCCTCCTCCATTTCTACTCAGAAAGAGCAGGCCCTCCATGGATATAAACAAAACACAGCAAATCAAGTTGCCGTAAGACTATGCACCTCCCCTTGTATTAAGGCTGGACAAGACAACCCAATATAAGAAATAGGGTCCCAAAATCCAGCAAAAGAGTCAAAGACAGCCCCTGCTCCCACTGTTAGGAGTCTCATAAGAAGACCAAGTATACAACTGTCACATAAATGCCGAGGGCCTAGGTCAGTCCCATTCAGGCTCCCTGGTTGTCAGTTCAGTCTCTGAAATTCTATGAGCCCAGGTTAGTTCCTTCTGTGGGTTTTCGTGTGATGCCCTTGACCCCTCTGGTTTGTACAATCCTTCCTCCCTGTCTTCATCAGGATTCCCTGTGCTCAGCCCAATGTTTGTCTTTGGGTCTCTGCATCTGTTTCCATCAGTTGTCAGATGAAGCCTCTCTGATGATAATTGGGCTAGGCACCAATCATGTTTGTCTTTCTGGGTCTGGGTTACCTCACTAAGGATGATTCTTTTCTAGTTCTCTCCATTTGCCTTCAAATTTCATGATGTCATTGTTTTTAACAACTGAGTAATACTCCATTATATAAATGTACCATATTTTCTTTATCCATTCTTCGGTTGAGGGGCATCTATGTTGTTTCCAGGTTCTGGCTATTACAAATAAAGCTGTTATGAACATAGTTGAGCAAGTGTCCTTGTGGTATGATTGAGCATTCTTTGGGTATATGCCCAAGAGTGGTATGGCTGGGTCTTGTGGTAGATTGATTTCCAGTTTTCTGAGAAACTGCCACACCGATTTCTAAAGTGGCTGTACCAGTTTGTACTCCTACAAGCAATGGAGGAGTGTTCTCCTTGCTCTGCATCCTCTCCAACATGAGCTGTCACTTGTGTTTTTGATCTTAGCCATTCTAACAGGTGTAAAATGGAATCTTAGAGTCGTTTTAATTTGCATTTTCCTGATGGCTAAGGATGTGAACATTTATTTGTTTCTCGGCCATTTGAGATTCTTCTGTTGAGAATTCTCTGTTTAGATCTGTACCCCATTTTCTAATTGGATTATTTGTTTATGTCTAGTTTCTTGACCTGATTTTTGACAAAGAAGCCAAAATTATACAGTGGAAAAAAAAAAGCATCTTCAACAAATGGTGCTGGCATAACTGAATGTCAGCATGTAGAAGGCTACAAACAGATCCATATCTATCACTCTGCACAAAACTGAAGTCCAAGTGGATCAAAGACATCAACATAAATCCAGATACACTGAAGGGAAAGTGGGAAATAGCCTTGGACACATTGGCATGGGAGACAAGTTCCTGAGTAGAACACCATTAGTGCAGGCACCAAGATTGACAATTAATAAATGGGACTTCAGGAGACAGAAAAGCTTCTGTAAGGCAAAGGACACTGTCAGTAGGACAAAGCTGCAGCCTATAGAATGGGAAAAATTCTTCACCAACCCCACACCTGAGGACTAATTTCCAAAATATATAGAGGAATTAATTTAATCACACAAAAAAATGTAATTTAGATAGACTCCAAGTCAAAGGCTGCAGTGTTTTTTTTAAAATTAAAGTATTGCTCTAACTTTAAAATATTTAATTAAAATGAAAAAATTCTTTTCTTTCATTGTTGTGCTCCTAATGGGCCTTCAAATGAGACATGCCTGCTCTTGGTCTTTCCATATCCTATGACAGTCTGTTTTCCTCTCTTGATATTGTCTCACATAGTCAGCGTAGTGAATGCTCTTGGCTCAGGGTGTCTAGGTTCAGATACTGCCTGCACACCTTGACCACATTTGTAGTGGCATACCTAGATGCCCAAGAGCTTTGTGAAGGTTTTCACTAGTATGTGGTTAATGACCAAAAATATTAGCTCTTGTTTCTATATGGCTAACATCACACAAAGAAAGGACTCTTCGGAGAAATAGAATATTTATTAGGGAATTAGCAAGGGCTGCTACAGTGGGGAACGCATGTGGCATTGAAACCATGGGACAGGGTAAAGGCAAATGAGGAATATTGCATTAGTTATTTTAAAACCATAATCCTTGGTCACAGAATTAATAACAAGGGCATTCAAAGATCAGTAACAAATGTGGTATCAGTCCAGTGTTGAATGGATAGTTTTGGGGATAGAAATCTTCTGTATAAGATTTTAGTGGCCATTGTTTGAGGCTGTAGTTCTGGCAGTCTTTTGTGACTGTTCTTGTTCAGAGGTATATACTCTGAGATTCCCCTCTCCCTGACTGATTTTTCACTATACCTTGACATATGCAACTTCATTTTGATTCTGACCACTTTTGTCCTCGAGATATTTGCATGTGGTATTCAGTTATTTCGTATTTCTCTGAAAGGATTGTTGATCATCTGGAAGGCATTTGGGAGGAATCTGTCCAGTGGAATGGGTGGCGAAATGATGTTGGACGTAGTTCATGAATCATTGTCATTTACAAGTTCCAGACAAATCTCCCCTTTCTCAGACTCCCTTCTTATTTCCCATGTCTTCTGCTTTACCCGTCTCCCCTCCACCTACATTATCTGAAATGTGTCCATGATTACAGCATCTAACACGTTATCTTGTAATTTATTTAATTTAATTCTACATATCCCCCTGTAGAGTGTGTGTAGCATCTTGGTGGGTGCTGAGACTGCCAGGAACAGGCTGTGGAAAGAACATGTTCTCTGTCTCACACCCTTTCAGGCCTTGGCTGTTTTCAGTCCCATTTTCCACCCACATAACTAGCCCCCTTCTCTGTCTTCCCCACTCCCTAGGCCTCTCATTTTTTCCCTCCGACCTTCTTGTTTTCCTATCTGCCCTTCACCCGCATAGTCACACGTATGTTCTCAAGGGATAGATGGACAAATAAGACAGAGGGATCACAAAGTCCTTCAGTGAACAGAACCCTGTGAGTCTGAATTGGAGCTTCTGTTTGCACTGGAGGAATCTCACTCCTGTTGGTGGAATAACAAACACCGAGCTTTTGCTTTGTGTTAGGGGCTTCTGTTTCCTTTAGTTGTTTGCTGTTCCTTTTCAAACACTGTCTGCAATGGCCTGTTGTTGATCTTTCCCCACTGTATTAATTAGGATTTTTATCGCTCTGAAGAGATACCAGGACCATGGGCTACGCTTATAAAGGAAAATATTTAATTGCCTGGCTTACAGTTCAGAGGTTCAGTCCATTATCATCATGGTGGGACATGGCGGCATGTAGCTTGAGAGTCCAACGTCTTGATCAGCAGGCAACAGGAAGTGAACTGACACACTGGGCAGTATCTTGAGCGTATATGAGACCTCAAAGCCCACTTCCACAGTGACACACTTCCTCCAACAAGACCATACCTCCTAATAGTGCCACTCTCTTTTGGGGGCCATTTTCTTTCAAACTACCACACCCACTCAATTCTATATTGGTCCTATCTTATAGATATTGTAAACTTAGTTTAGCTTTTCACTTTTGAGGTACTAGAGATTATGGATCCAGGGTCTGGTGCATATTAAGTGCTCACATACCACTGAGATGTTCATCTAGCCTCTCATCTAAACTTTACTTTTCACTTTACTGTGTCTTATTATTTCTAGCATTTAAGAAAATTAAATTTCCAATAAGCTGACAAAAAAGTGCTCTTAGTCCACTCAAACATCTGTACAACTGTATTAGTCACTTCTCTCTGTGCTGTAACCAAATATTAACCAGAACAACTTAAGGGAAGGAGGTTTGTTTTGGTTCAGGGTTCAGGGGAACACAATCCACTACAGCAGAGAAGGCATGTGGCAGGAGTTATTTGGTCTGTGGCACTAAAAAAGAAGCAGAGAAAGGACAATGCCAGTGCTCAGCTGGCTTTCTCCTTTTCCCTTTGTATTCAGTCTTGGACCGCATCCTGCCAGTGGCCATGTCAAAGGAGCAGCAGGTGGCAATTGACTTCAGGGGATTGGCCCTGGAAGCACCAGGAAGCAAAGCACTGATGGGTGAATCTCAGATAGGCAAGGCCCCAAGGGCTTCAGACCCAGAATGTCTCTTGCTACTGCTGTGCCTTTATGGGTTTGTGGATGCTATTCTTTTCTGGTATCTGGCATGGTGTGAAAGGGTGTGGGGAGATCCCTACTGACCTCAGTGTAGTGTGATTATCTCATGGAAATATCCTGTTCTCTGGGGCATTTTTACCTGTGGAAATTATCATGAAGATGATTTCCTCTTAAGCTGTGTTGTTTAGAGTGTTGCCCCCACCCCTGATAAAACAGGGACCGTAGAGGGTAAAAAATAAGAACAAGGAAATGTAACACTAGTTTCTCTTGCAGAGCTGTATAGATTGTGGCTTAGGTTAATGATTAAGAGAAACAATTGAGTCCCAGAAGCTAAGTTAGCTCAAGTTCTTTCAATCTTAATATTGGGAGATGCGTCATGGGTTTCAGTGTGCATCATAGCTAAAACAAAGCTTTAAATAATGACTTAAGGTTAGGTTAAGATGTTTTTGTTAATGGCTTTGAGGTAAAAATCTTGGAAAACAATTTAAAGGCATACCTTTAATAGTTGAGTGAGGGACTCATTGAGGTCAAGAAACAAGAACAATGATAGCCTGGCTGTAGCTGGCTGAAGTACTTTTCTTGATAGGATGGGATGATGGTTAATTCCTTGTGCCCATTTCTGCCCTCAGTTTCCTGATATAAAAAACTGTTGATGAGTGGGTGGGTTTGCACCCTGAGGATTTAAAATAGAGCTGACTGGTTCCTTTTTGTATTTGAAAGTTTAGATTTATAAAAATTTAGATTTTAAAAACGTTTAGATTAAAAAAGTTATAAAAGATTTGTGATTCTTTTAAGTTTTTTAAATAAAATTACCTTTGAGATAAATAATAAAATAATTGATCTTTTCTTTGTAACCACAAAATGTAGCCTGCCAGTAAAAGAACTGGCTGAGAAAAATACCTTGCTTACTTGCACTCTGTTAATCTATAACAAGTTGCCTGGACATGAATGTATGTGGGTTCTTGGGACAACTTGTTTTTCATCTGTAATATGTAAAGTGTTTAATCACGTAAGAGATATGGAAAACATGCTGGTTTTTTTTTTTTAAAAAAACTGTATTCTTGTAATCATTCATTTGAAAAGTAGATTGTAACCACATTGTAATTTTTATACTGCTTGAGAGATTTTGCTGGGGTACATAAGCTGTAAGGGGAAAAAAAAAGAAGGATAAGAGAAGGAAAACACCAGGAAGGATGTAGAAGAGAAGTTAGAAGGAAGACATCAAGGTAGAAGAATAGAGTAGAACAAGCAACAGAAAGAATGATAAATGAAGAATAATAATAAATGAAGAACTAAGCTTTGGCCCTCAGAAAAGTCCTCATGTGTCTGTCTGTCCGGTAGTTCATCTCTGCACCTCCTCTTCAGTTTCTCTGACCTGCTGAAGGCTTGCCATTCATCAGCACCCTAAGTGAGATCCTGGCATGTTGGAGGTGTGTGTGTGTGTGTGTGTGTGTGTGTGTGTGTGTGTGTGTGTATGTGTGTGTGTGTGTGTGTGTGTATGTGTGTGTGTGTGTGTGTGTGTGTGTGTGTGTGTCTCCCTTTTCACCAGCCTCAAAGAGCTAAGTTTTGACCCCCCCTTGCTGGTCCCAAAGAATTAAGTTTTACTCCCTCAGATAGAAAAGTGAAGTTGAGTGATTAATTCGCTGATTCCGTGGCTCCCCCTCAAACCTTGAGCTGCTGGAGCCTGGTCCTCAGGGCAGCCGTACCATCCCAAGATGGTGCTCCCTACATTAGTGTGTGTCCTCCCTCCTAGGCTAAACCTTCCTGGAAGCATTCTTACAGATTCACTGAAAGGTGTGCTTCATTAATGCCCTAGGTACTTAGTTCAGTCAAGTTGCCCATCTAAATTAGTCATCACAGTGACCTTGAACGGATTATTTACTATCTTTAAATCTGTTTTCCTTCTCTGTAAAATGGGTGATTGTCGTAGAATATTAAAGTATGTTGCATTTTTTCTTACTGCCTTTGTTAACAATTCAAAGATGTGTTTGATTAAATAAAATTAACTTGTGAGCAGGACGGTGAGTCAGCAAGTAGTTGACAGGAAGTGATAGAGAGAAACTCTGCATAACAAGTTTTTAAAAAAATTTTATAATTAATTTAATTTTACATATCAGCCACGGATTCCCCTGTCCTCCCTCCTCCCGCCCCCCTCCCAATCCACCCCCCATTCCCACTTCCTCCAAGGCAAGGACTCCCCTGGGGATTCAGCTCAGCCTGGTAGATTCAGTTGAGGCAGGTCCAGTCCCCTCCTCCCTTCACC
Organism: Peromyscus eremicus; assembly: GCF_949786415.1. NCBI lineage: Eukaryota > Metazoa > Chordata > Mammalia > Rodentia > Cricetidae > Peromyscus > Peromyscus eremicus. Next base: position 47,040,203 of record NC_081430.1, read on the forward strand.
CAGGCTGAGCAAAGTGTCCCAAGTATAGGCCCTAGGTTCCAAGAAGCCAGCTCATGCACTAAGGACAGGTCCCGGATAACAAGTGTTTTTTAAGTGGGGGCTGAGAGAAGGATGTGGGGTTTTCTGGAAGACCAGCAAAGGGAGAAGGTTAGCTATTTGCTATTCAGCCTCTCTGAGAGAGCAGAATTCCACCTAAACTGTTGAATCCTGAGTTCTTTAGATTTAGATAACATTTCCCTTAGTCTTAGTAGCTTTGAAAGAGTCGGTGCCTGGGGGAACAGAATCCCCTTAGGCTGTAGCCCTTGTAGCAGAACGCTGCTGATAGCAGCAGAGTTGCAATCTCTGACTAGGATAGCCCATGCTTAAAGGGCAGCCACTGTAGATAATAGAAAACAAATAACAACAGGTGATAATTCTTGATTCGTTTAGACCGTTTGCTATGACATCCAAATGAGATCATGAGCTACACTTACAATAGGAAGGCTCATTTCTGGGATCTGCCATCTCCTCCCCTCTGTCTCACATTGCTGAAGTATGAACCATGCTTTGGAAATTCGTACTGCTTTTAGATCCTCCTTGCATGCACCACATTGTGAACTTGTAGTTGCTCTATGCTCTCCAGTTGCTGTTTTGTGTTTGGTTTAGTACATTGTAAGATCCTCTCTAAATCCCACTCTTTGGGGGTGTTCATTGAGCAACCTAGCTTAGCCTTTTCCTCTCATGTCCCTACCGTGCACCATGCTAAAGAAATCATATGTCTATCCAAAGCTTGCACTTTGCTTGTACAGATAATGTATTCTTTAAGATATCCACAGTGTTCCTTTCAGATGGTAGAGCTATAGAGAACAGGATCAACCCTCTGTCTATTTCTTAGCGCCTTCCCCAATAAAACATGGCATAGATTAAGTGTCTGGCAGACACTGCTGCCTAGACATGGAAGTATAGATACCTGTTGTAAGATCTGACTTGACTGATGGTTTCTATTCAAGTTGGAAAGAGAAGACTCAGATGCCACATCTATCAGCACCCGGCACCAATATGTATTGTGTAGTCTGTAAGCAGTTCTACAAGAACATTGTAATTATAATTAATTTCTTATTATCAGCCACCAGTCTCATCATAGTTACGTGGAATCAAAGGTTTATATTGTTTGGATTTTCCTTCTGCCCCACGAGTGATTAAAGTCTAAATGTTTTATTTTTGGATGTAAGGAAATAGTTCTTTGGTATAGTTTAAAGCTATTCTTACTTTCTGAGTTATTGAGTCTTTTTTCAAATAAAGTTTATTGAAATAGTTGTTTTCTAATTATCACTTCCATTTTCCTTTTGTATTGACTTTTTTAATTAGTTTTTGTGAAGGAGCAGTTTAGGTGGTAGCCAGAGAACAACCTTTGGGAGTCAGTTCTGTCCTTTCATGTAGAGGAACAGTCTTATTAAATAAGAAACACAGAGCCAAGTGCAGAGTAAAAGCCTATGAGGTCAGAGCAGTAGCTCAGAGCTGAGACTTAAAACTGCCTTTCTTACCCTTCACTGCCGCTGTTTTCCTTCCCCTCAGAAAAATAACTACTTCCTGTGTGTCTGTCTTTTTATTGACTTTCTATTCTGCCTTCTCATTGGTTGTAAACCCAACCACATGACCTCCTCGTCACTGCTTGTCTATACAGACCTCCAGGTCTTCTATGGTTGATATTGAGATTTAAGGCGTGTGTCTCCATGCTGGCTGTATCCTTGAATACACAGAGATCTGCCTACTATGTGATCTGCATTAAAGGTGTGCACCACCACCACCCGGCTTCTGGTATGGCTTGCTATTAGCTCTGACCCCCAGGCAACTTTATTTATTAACATACAAATAAAATCACATTTTAGTACAAATAAAAATATCACCATGCTTCCACCATGTGGGTTCTGGATTTGAAACCAACTCAGGTCTTCAGGCTCAGTGGCAAATGCCTTTACCCACTGAGCCATCTCATGGGCCTTATATTGATTTCTTTAAACAAGTAATTGAGCTACATTTTCTCTGTGCCCTGGATAAGATTACTTCGAACTTTCTGATCACAGGAAACAGCACTTTTCTGTGTATCTCATGTTTCTGAGAGCACTTCTGGAAAAAGATTCCAGTATTTGCAGGTCTGGGGACATGGGTGAAGTGGATGCTGTGCAAGCATGAGGCCCTGTGTTCAGATGTTCACTGTGCACATAAAGGCTTGCTGTGGCAGTGTGTGTGGGTCACCCAGGCCCTGGGGGAAGGGGCAGAGACAGGTGGATCTCAGGGCTTGCTGGACAGCCACTCTAGCTGACTTGCAAGCTCTAGATTGAGTGAGAGACCTTGTCCCCAAAAATAGGTGGAGAGAGAATAAGGAAGGTAGCCAAACTGGACCTCTCCCCTCTGCATGAATATGCACAGGCAAATGAATCCACCTTGTGTATACACTACATATGTACACACAACTAATATTTGGATTTTAATTGGATAAGTATTCATTAAGTCTTTTGATTTCAGAAATTGCATGCCTTAAAATGTTTACAACATTCTTCATGCTTCCCAGGAACCAGCTCCCGATTTACCAGTGTCTCAGGTAAAGATTTAGCTGCAAACGTTAGTTTAGACAGTAGCTTAGCTGCTATTGCTTATTTGCTACTGAAGATTAGAAAATGTGCTGCGTATCTGCTCATAGTATTAGAAACTTAGCTGCATCTACCAGCTGTTCTGTTCCTTATTGTATAAATAAACTTTCATACTCCTAAAGCTTTTATTTACATGAATAGCCTCATAGAACTAATGTGACCTGCTTATTAAGACTTGGGGCTTAAGGAGCAGTTGCCGAGGTTGACCAGAATGATGAGAAAAAGAAACATAGTGGTAAAGGGAATCAGGCTGTCAGCAGGGTCACAAGTCTCTGCAAACCTGTGGTGGACAGCAGCAAATTTTGAATACAATGGTTGCACTCTGCTTGCTTCTAACTGACTTGGTAGCTCTAACAGGGAGGACAAAGCTGTCCCAGTGAAGAAGGAAGGAAGGGAGGGAGAGGAGGGGGAGGGGGAGAGAGAGGAGGGACAGTGGCCAGACTGCCATGACTGTGGTTAGAGATGACCCTCAGAGAAGGCTAACGGGGTAAGAAACAAGAGACCGAGTCGGAAGGAAGCCCTGGAAGGGAAGAGTTTCGGTTAGGATCAGCTGTGGAAGAAGTACTCGGCCAGTGACACGTTTAGTCCAGAGGGTTCCTATTGAGTCTGGGGACAGAAGAGAGCTGCAGAGAGTAGTCAGTCAGAGAGCTCAGATGTTACTATGTGCTTGCCCCGCCAGTGAGATACAGTGCCAGCAGTGTTATGTAAGGGAGTGATTTGGACCTCACACAGGGCACATATGAGTAGTGATCAAGCTTTTCAGAATGGAAAGCAAGTCAAGAGGTACTCTAATGGAGACCTCTGTATTAGACCAACACTGGAAAATGGCCCAAATGTGACTCTGAGTTCTGTATAGGATGACATAATCTGATGATTATATTTTATATAATATACATGCAGTCATTTAAGACAGATCTAATCAGAAATTAGTTTCTTTCTTTTTTTCTTTTTTTTGGTTTTCCAAGACAGGGTTTCTCTGTGTATCCTTGGCTGTCCTGGAACTCACTCTGTAGATGAGGCTGGCCTCGAACTCACAGAGATCTGCCTGTCTCTGCCTCCCAAGTGCTGGGATTAAAGGCATGTGCCACCACCGCCCAGCAATTTACTTCTAAATAAATAAGTATAGTTTTTGTTCTTAGCTATTTGGAAGATTTTTATTAAAATTAAACTAAAGCATTAGTAGTTTGCATTGTAGGGATATGACTGAAAACTGTAAATGGTATTTGAAAGTTTCAGACTAGCAAGCGGTTTTAAGAAGCCCTTCTATTTAGTGACAGTTTCTGATTACCCCCCCCCCCCCAACTAATGATGTAAAAAGAACAAGGCTGACCTCATTGTTCCTATTTTTCAGGTTTCATGTTGTTTATAACCTGAAAAGAAACCAGGCTTCTGCTAGCTCTTTACCACTGTGACAAAAACCTGCAGAAAACAACTTAAAAGGGGAAGGCTTGATTTGCCTCCTGGTTTTCAGAGGGGTCTGTGTGGTTGGTGGCTGTGTTGATTTGGAGCCTGTGGCGAGGCAGAAGGGCATGGCGGCAGGGGACAGAGAGCGTGAAAGGAGTTGGGGACAGGATATACCCTACAAAGATAGGCTCTCCCCCTACCCCCACCCCCATGTCCCATTTCTTCCAGCTAGACCTGTCCTCACCTCCTAATAGTCTTGCTATAAGGGCATCCATGGAGCATCTGTGGATGAGATTGGTACCCTTGTGATGGTGTGGTCTCTCAGTAGTGCCACCAGCTGGAGACTGCTACACATGAGCATTTGAAGAGATTTCGTCACCACACCCTAAAAAGGCCTCACAAGAACGACTTCATGGTACCTAAAATTTCTTTTTACAGGCAGACTGTCATGTATCTCTACCAGATTTTTTTTTATTTTGTTTTGTTTTTTTGTCTTTTTGAGACAGGATTTCTCTGTGTAACAGCTCTCGCTGTCCTGGAACTTGTTTTGTAGAGTACACAGGCCTCGAACTCACAGAGATCCACCTGCCTCTGCTTCCCAAGGGCTGAGATTAAAGGCATGTGCCACCACCACCTGGCTCTCTACCAGTTTTTAATGATGTCCAAGTCATATCAGAAAGATTATTCTCTTGGTTGATTTACTCCAATAATCAAAAATTATTTCTCACATGCCTTAACCTGTTGGCCCTGAAATAGTTATCAAAAGGAACAGAATAATTAAAATATGTTTTTCTCAGCTAGTTGAGTTTTTATTTCATAATTGAAATTGAATTAGCCTTATAAAAGGTAGAACACATAAGTCAATACTTTCTTGATGTTAGCTGGCAGGTCTGTGCCCAAGGGTAATCCTGTAGACATCCTAGTAGCTGAGTAAATTGGGTGAACCCTGGTAGGTTGACTGTGCTCCAGTGGAGCACAAAAAAGACTGGATGGGTTTTAACAAAGGAAAAGAAAACAGAAGACATAAAGTGGAGGAGAGGCGGGGTCTAGGGTGAATTGGTGGAGAAAGTGAATATGATCAAAATGCATTTATAGGATTATCAAAGAAAATAAGAATTGCAAAAGAGATATGCAGGGAAATCAATTAGCATGGTGATTATTCATTTAAATTGGGAGAAACTGCTTTTTTTCCTTTATAAAATGTCCTAAGCATCTTTTTATTGATTTTATAGACCTTGTAATACAAATATAGTTACTTGTATAAGCAACTGTATTATTAAGCTAGACAACTGCAATTTAGTCAGTTGAACATAACATATAAAACAAATTTGTAGTTTTTTTCAGATTTAAGGGAAAATTAGAGATTACTGTGTATGCTTGATCATGCTTCTTTTTTTAATATGCAGAGGATTTTAGGACTGTAAAACATATTTGGCTTATTTCCAAAAACAAATTTTTTTAAGCTAAAGCCCCATCTGTTGTTTTCATTAAAAATCTCAAGAATTGTTCACATTGCCAGGAGTAGATTTTTTTTTAACATACTCTGATGTGTAATCAGCAGTGATATGTGATTTTCAAGGTCATTTTTTTGTTAGGACAGAAGAAAAATCAGGAAGATTGATTTTTTTCTGAAACACTGATAACATTTTAAGTCGAATAATGTTTCCAGTATGTGTTCTAGTTTGGTATTTGCTGCTGTGATAAACACCATGAACAAAAGCAACTTTGGGAGGAAGGTCGTATTTCATCTTACACTACTTCCATGTCACAGTTCATCATTGAGGGAAGCCAAAGCAGGAACTCAGGACAGGAACCTGGAGGCAGGAACTGAAGCCGAGGCCATGGAGGATGCTGCTTACTGGCTTGTTCTTCATGGCTTGCTCAGTTTGTTTTCTTATACAACCCAGGACCACCTGCCCAGGGTGTTTCTACAGACATGCCCATAGGCCAATCTAATAGAGGCACGTCTTCAGTTGAGGCTCCCTTTTCCAAGGTAGGTTTGGCTTTTGTCAGCTTGAACAAAGCTAAGTATCACAGTTGACCATTTATCATCTTGAATCAAACACATCACTGCCCAACCATAATCTTTCTCTCTTGTTTATCCCAAGATCTCATGTTAACATCACAATATAAAATATAGCTTAATTTTAAAAGTACCACAGCCTTTTAAAAATTCCAACACTTTAAAAATCTAAGGTCTCTCACTTGTTCACTCCATCTATGATGATTGAAAGTTTTGCTGGGTATATTGGTCTAGGCTGGCATCCATGGTCTCTTAGTGTCTGCATTACATCTGTCCAGGTCCTTCTGGCTTTCAAAGTTTCCATTCATTGCATGAGTCGGCTGTTAGAAACCTGGGGCCTATGCAGGATCGCTTGGCTCGGCCTGGGAGGAGGGGTCTGGACCTACCTGGACTGAGTCTACCAGGTTGATTTCAGTCCGCGGGGAAGGCTTTGCCCTGGAGGAGGTGGGAATGGGGGGTGGGCTGGGGGGAAGGTGAAGGGGGCGGGAGGGGGGAGAACAAGGGAATCCGTGGCTGATATGTAGAACTAAACTGTATTGCAAAATAAAAATTAAAAAAAAATTAATAATAAAAAAAATCTAAGGTCTCTTTAAAAAAATTCAGTCTCTTAACTGTGGACTCCTTAAAAAAATTTATGTACCTTTTTATTCTAAGAAGGAGGAACCAGGACACAATACTCAGATTAAAGTAACAAACACCGACAGTGTAAATCACTCGTTGTCCATCATCTAGGATTTACTCATGATCTTCGGGGCTCCAAAGGTCTTGGGTAATCCCACCCCTGTAGCTTTGCCACCATAAGCTCATACAGCTTTTCTCATAGGCTCAGGTTGGCTCTACTCCATGGTCCTGACATCTCTAACATACTGGGGTTTTCATGCAATTGAGGCTGCACCTTCACCAGTGGCCTCTCCTGACCTCTCTTCAGGGAGACTCCAACCCCACCATACAGTGCCAGCCCTCAGATACTCTCTCTGACTCCTTTATGCCTTGTGCGAGACTCTTACTCATTACCAAGCTTGGCTACCAGCTTGAGATGCAGCCTTTGCCCTCCATGGACCACAGCTTCTGTGTCTGACCCTGAGAAAATATTTCCCGGAAAAGATCACCTCAAGGTTGCTCTTCTCTTATTAGTCACAACTAATTTTTCAGCCCCAGATAATCCTAATAAAACGAAGTTTCAGTTCCATAGATTCCTAATCCAAATACATGACACAAATATCCTCGATAGAATATTTGAACTGACTCTCAAGCTTCCCTCTAAAATTTCATGAGCCAGGCCTTCATTATCTGCTTTTCCTTTAGCATTGTCTTCCAGCCTCCTGCAGAATAGCTCATTAATTGCTGGGAAGTCAATGCTTTTTCTCTCCCAGAGCTCCCAAAGCTTTCACAGTCTTCCGGAAGACAATCCAAGGCATAAATCCACATGGTCAGATCCATCACAGCAAGACCCCACATTCCTGGTACCAAACCATAGCCAAAAGCAACTTGGGGAGAAAAAACATTTGTTTCAGCTTACTGTTGCGGGTCACAGCCCATCATTGAGGGAAGCTGAGGTGGGAACAGATGCCGAGGCCATGGAATAGTGCTGCTTACTGGCTTTCTCTCCATGGCTTGCTCAGCTTGTTCTCTTATACAACCCAGGACCACTGCCCAAGGGTGGCACCAACCCACAGTGGTTTGGACCTTCCCACATCAATCATCACACTAGAGAATGCCCCACCAACTTGCCTGCAGGCCAATTTGATGGGGTAATTTTTAATTGATGTTGCCTCATCCCAGATGACTCTAGTTTGTATCAAGTTCACAAAAACTGAACAGCAACATATGTTTTATTTCAGATCTCTAAAAAAACCTTTTGTGTGTGTATGATATGTGTATATATGTAAATGAGTATGTGATATGTATGTGTGTATGTGCACCTATATGAGTATATGAGGTATCTATGTATGTGTGTGATGTATGTATGTGTATGTGTGATCACGTGAGTGCCACAGCACATGTGTGGATGTCAGAGGACCATTTGGGGTGTCAGTCCTCCCATCCACCTTAAGACAGAGTCTCTTGTTGTTGGCCACTGCTTAGAGCAGGTTAGCTGTCCTAAGAACGTCTAGGGATTCTCTCCTGTCTCTCCCTCTTAGCTCAGTCATCCAGTGCTGAGATTGGATGTGTGTTACATGCGTGTTGGGGATCTGAACTCCAGTCCTCACTCATGCTTGCCTAGCATGTGTTTTACCCACTGAACAAGTGTAGAGATTTACCCAATCTCTACAGATCTTTTAATGTCAAAATTTCATATCATTTCTTAAAACTTAAGTCTTAAAAATCAAAATTATCTTTATAAAGACTGAATGCATAGAGAATAAAAATAATAGACGTTCCTAATGGACTTCCGATGTAATTATCTCTTTACTCAGGGCAGGGGAGAATGATAAATGCAGTTCCCTTGCTTTGATTAACTCAGCATAGAAAATTTACATAATCTTAACATTTAAGAGGTGTAAATAGGGAGCTAGATATCAAACATAACAGATTGGACTATCAAATAGTGGTAACAACTCAAAACTAGTTAAAATATGTTCATGGATGTTTAATAACTGATTATGTAAATGATGTCTAAAATTATAAAAACTTGGCTTTTAAAAACTTGGTTTAATATGAGTATGGTGGTACATGCCTACAATTCCAGCACTCAGGCTAAATGGGGGGGGTGTCTAGAGTTCAAGGACATCATGGCTACATCATGAGACCCTGTCTGAGAAAGAGGTTGGGGGTTGGTTGAGTGAGGAGGGCAGATTGGTTGAGAAGGATTTAAGTTAGACTCCAAGTCATGGTCCATAAGCTTCACTGGCTCCTCATTATGCGAATAAAAATCACTAAACCTCACCATGACACACGTGCTCTCTGGCTGGTCTCTTAGTCCAGACAGATTCACCAACATTTCAACAATTACAACTTCTGGGAATTTCCAAACACACTGTGAGCCAGTTTTGCCTCACCAAAGAGCCAAAGCCTTCATCATTATTATTATAATCATCACTATTTTGAGACAATATTATGTATTACAGGGTGGCCTTGAACTTGCTGTGTAGTCAAGAAGGAACTTCTAAATGCTGTGATTACAAGCATACACCCCTATCCTGGCTTTTCTTTCTTTCAACCGTTTTCTAGAAGACGTAATTTTTTTCTCTCACACACATGTCACCTATCACACGCTGCTGTGTGCTTTGCTGTTTAATCCATTAGGTGATGGTGTGTTCAGGAATGTTAAGATCTACGTTGTGATCTTGTTTCCCACTCAGAGCTAGCCTGATGATATATATGGATCAAGTTGTGTGCCTGTGGGGACTTTGCAGACACTTTGTAGCTCTCATCTGTTCCCTCTTAAGCTCCGTTGACTTCATTCAGCCTGCTTCACCACCAGACCCCTGGTATCCTGAACCGCAGTCCCTCCCCAGATTTCTGTTAGTATTCCCGTAGACTGTAGAGTCAGGTCCATGCCGCCACTTCCAGACTCGAGTTCCTCTCAGATTGTGAAAGAGACACTGAGCATCATCGTTCTCGGCTTTTATTCTGGAAGAAAGCAGAAAGGTCAAGTTTTTCAGTAAAGCAATTTAATGTGTTTGACAAGAAAGTTAAGTATGTACACCTTCACGATGCCCTTCTCAGGCTCCAGCAAAGAGACTTTAACTACTTTTCCATTCTTAGTTCTTCTCAGCTGGTTCTTCTGACTAGTTCACAAAGTAGTGATTTTGAATCCAAAGAAATTGGTCTTAATTTGAGTCAACGAACATTTCCTGAGTACTCAATTATGTGTAAAAAACTAAAGGTCTAGGAAAGTCAGGAGTGCACAAGGTTGAAATGCTTGTATTCCAGGGAACAGGGGCTAACACATGCCCAGCTGATCATAATATTTATTAAATACGTTATGTGTGGAAGATCACAGCATAAAGGGAAGACTGTGAGGAAGGCAAGGGGATGCCTGGGGGTTGGAAACTGGGAAGGACTTCCTGGAAGTCATGGTCCTGAAGCAGAATGCAGAATGCACTAACAAAACACGCCTAGCTTCAGTATGCCCTGTAAGATTCCTGATGTTCTTTTACCGAGTGCCTTTTTTTTCTTTTAAATGCTTTTCAGGCAGCTTGGATTTTGAAAGCACGAGCACTGACTGAAATGGTATATATAGATGAAATTGATGTGGATCAGGAAGGGATTGCAGAAATGATTCTGGATGAAAATGCTATTGCCCAAGTCCCACGTAAGTACTTGTTTAGTTACGTTAAAGGAAGGATACGGTATATAAGAGGAACATGTGTGTAAACATATTTCTATATTTTATATAAACATATGTATAATAGGATTGCCTTAGAGTCCAAGTCAAGGTCATAATATAAATGGTATTAGAGGATGATATAATATATGGTGGTTTGCTGGTAATTTATTAGTTGTTAAGATCTTTTCCTCATTGACTTGCTAAAATATGTGAATTCTAGACACAGTCTTTTATTTGTAGACATTTGTATGAAAAATAATTAACTTTTTAGTCTAGAACCATTGATTTAAACTTTAAAGCCTGCTAGTTTTGAATCAGAATGCAAGTTCTGCTAACAGGGTGACCTGTTAATTCCTTGAGCCTCTGTTAACTGACCTAGTACCAAACCTACCTTATAGACTCCTTGTGAAGACTGAATGATCACATGAATCAGGTGCTAGGTGCTCAGTTGTCAGAACACGGTTCAAGAATCGAGTCATGTGAGAATTCTGAGTGCTTGTGAGAAAACTCCAAGAAAATAAGACAGGAGTCTTGTGACCTCAGTTTCTTCCAACACAGACTTGTTCTTGGAGTGTGTTGTCATGCTCTTCCCAGGGGTAGCGGATATTAATGAGTTTACTCCAGCTGTTGTTATTCGTGTGCCTCTATGGAAAAACATGTTTTTACCACATGCGGCTTGCCCATGTGATTGAACGCCTTCCTCACGTGATTCTTTTTAACCCTCTGAGTATAAATTGTCTGATGCTCTGAATAAAGTTGGCTATTGCATGAGACTTTAGTCTGCCCCGTTTTTAGGCCCCACTCTCCCAGGTTCATGCCACCAACTAGAGTGGTAAAGGTGAGCCTCAAACACATCTTCTCAAAGCATTTCCTGCTATAATGTCTTCTTTCCCAGGCCAGTACAAGTCTGAAAATTAAATTGCTAAGTGTTTCTAAAAATTCCTAAGTAATACATAAATTGAGTACCATCCCATCTTGTAGGCCCGGGCACATCTTTGAAGCTCCCTGGAACTAGCCAGACAGGAGGACCAAGTCAGGCTGTCAGGTCTGTATTGTAGTTTCATTCCTCTGTCTCCAGACCCTGACCAGATATATCCTTGATTGATCTTGTTTGTGTTACAATTGTCAATCTCCACAGGCCAATCACTCAAGCTGGAAGACCCATTACAGGTTTCCTGAGGCCCAGCACACAGAGTGGAAGGCCGGGTACAATGGAGCAGGCCATCAGAACACCCAGAACTGCCTACACAGCACGACCTATCACTAGCTCATCTGGAAGGTTCATCAGACTAGGGACGGTAGGTTCTGTCAACTTTCCCAGAAGCTTGTATTACCCAAGTAACTTTATGCTCCACTAGTATTACGGTGGAGAATTAAACGGGAATTCTGCTTGCTTTATAATTTCTATAAGTTACTATAATCTTTATGCAGAAGAAACTACGTTTTAAGAGAAAGTTTTCAATTTCTTCTTCTCTTTCTTTCCTCACACAGGCTTCCATGCTTACAAGTCCTGATGGACCATTTATAAATTTATCTAGACTGAATTTAACAAAATATTCCCAGAAACCTAAGTTGGCAAAGGTATGTGCTTCAAAAGATTCTAAGTTATGAATATCTAAGTAATGATAGAAGTATGATGACATGGTTTTGTAGGAAATAGAGAATTTAGTTAATGTAACATGTAAAAATTCTCTTTGTCTTGAATCAAGTATAATCGGTCAGAAATAAGTACATATGTATTTATTATAGGAAAATCCTTTCCAGTGGTTAACAATATCTTACAACAAAGAAAGCAGAGAGGCAGAGTCATCTTTGCAGAATGAAACTTGAGGTTGTCTGTATGTGGATGTGTTTGTTTTTCAGTTTGGACTATTCTTAGAAAAATAATTCTCAACTCTTGTATGATATAAGGGTGATCAAAAGGATAGAAAACATATGTATGCTTAATTAATAATTAACTAGGCTCCTCAGTATTACTCAAGCCAGATAGCAGCCAGCAAGCCAACTGCCTTAATGATTCTCATCACTCCAAGTATTCTCTTAAATAAAGAGAAAATTAGCAGCAGAGAGGAGGTGGATAAAGGAGGAAAAGTGGGGAGAGTGGAAAGAATAAAAAGACACTAGAAAAATAAAAGCATAGAAAGGAAGATGCCCAGGACCTGACCATTGTGAAAAACTACAGTGTGAGGGGTCTTGGGAGACACTGCTCAGTCGGTAAAGTGCTTGCCTCACAAGTCTGAAAGCTGGAGTTTGTTCCCAGAGGCCACATACAAAGCTGGATGTGGGCCAGTCAGATGGCTTAGTGGGAACAGGTGCATGCCACCAAGACAGATGACCTGGATTCAAACCCCAGGACCCACATGGTAGAAGGAGAGAACTGACTCCCCTAGGTTATCCTCTGATCTTCATGTGTGCTGTGACATGCATGTGTGTATGTACATGCCTGTGTTCATATGTACATATAAATAAATAAATAAATAAATAAATAAATAAATAAATAAATAAATAAATAAATAATGTTTTTTTAAAAGCTGGGTATGGTGGTGTGATGGTTAGTTTTAATTATCAACTTGGCATAATCTAGGAGCTCCTAGGAAGAGTCTTAATGAGACTTATTTAGAGACTTATTTAGTCTTAATGAGGAATTATTTAGATCAGGTTGACTGGTGGCCATATCTGTAAGGGATTGTTTGGCTTGTTAGTTGATGTAGGAACCAGCCCGTTGTGGGCAGCACAATTCCCTAGGCATGGGGTCCTGAACAGTGTAACGGAGGAGAAGGCTTGCTAAGAGCAAGCAAGGGTCCAGTGTTTATTTTTTTCTCCACTCTTGACTATAGATCTAATGTTTTTAGTTCTTGCCACAACCTTCCTGCACTAATGTACTTAACCTGAAACTGTAAGTCAAATAAATGCTTTTCTTTCCTAACTTGCTTTTTGTCAGGGTATATTATCATATCAACAGAAATGAAAGTAGAATAGGTGTCTTGCTGGCCAGCCAGGCTAGCCTAATCAATCATTGTGCCCCAGGCCAGTGAGAAACTGTCTTAAAAAACAAGGTGGGGCTGGCAAGATGGCTCAATGGTTAAGACTACTTGATGCACAGTCATGAGGACTGGAGTTTGGATTCCAGCACCCACATAAACTAGGTAATCACACATGTAATCCCAGTTCTGAGGTGGGTGGAGAGAGGATTTCTAGGACTTTATGGCTTCCATCTTAGTCAAGAAAAGCATAAGGTCCAAGTTCAGGGAGAGAAAATCCTGCACAGAGGAATAGGCAGGCAGAGTGATAGAGTAGACTGTCTGACACTTGCTTCTGGCCTCTGTATGTGCAAACAGGTGTCCTCCCATCCCCCACTTCTGCTACCATTCTCACACGCACACACAAATAAATCTGAACAAAAACAATTTCAGATGGGTGTGCTTGACTAAGAACAACAGTTCAGGTGTCCTCTGGCTGGCTTCCACATACACACAGCCCCTAAAAGCAAAATGAAATAAAACCCCAAACTCCTTAGGGGAATAGCTTAAAATAAATTACACAGGAACACTTGTTTTCTGGAAACTCATTTAATTCTAAGCCAGAAAACTGAGCAGAAATTGGTGAACTTTCCTATATGAGTGCTGAGTTTGAATGTTCCTGATTGTTGTCATTCTGGGGTAAATAAGAGTGGAATGTCGTTTGGTGGACTGTATCAGACCAGAAAAGCACTACTGACTTCTTCTGCTCTTCTCTGACTGTACTCTAGTCAGTGGCAGTTAGTAGACTATAAAGCTTGAGTCAGTCCCCTTTCTTCATGAGAGTAGAGTAGTGAATCGGCGTTCCTGTGGAATACCAGGTTCCCTCACTTGAGGCGGCTGGCTGGCCAGTTTTCACTGAAAGAGTGCAGCCAGTGGAGACATTTCCCTCCGTGTAGTTCTCTGCTTAACACTTATATGCCATGTTGTTTCAGAAGGAATACCCAATTTCCCATGTGTCAAAATTATATAATAATCTCTATAATAAAAAGAGAGTATACAAATTGGGTGAAATCTTCATGACCATCATAAGTCTTTAGGAAATAAAATGAACTTCTTTTGTCTTGTTTTAATAAAATAATGTATGTAACATAAAGGAAGAAGGTTCAGTTCTTTGAACTTTCCAGTTTGTTGTCTGTGAAAACAAAATTTACTGTGAGTTGCAGAATTTTAAAATGGGATATTATGACAAATGACAGTCACATTTATTATTTACCAGTTCCTAACACTTTAGAGTATCCTGTGCTTTTGCATCACCTAAGTTTTGAGTTTTTATATAACAATAACAAAGTGTTTTATTAAAATAAAACTGAGCGTGTTTTGACATTTTGTCATTTTCAGGCTTTATTTGAATATATTTTTCACCATGAAAATGATGTTAAGATGGTAAGTGATGAATTCCTGTTATTTTCTTCCCTTGTAATTTTTCAGGCTTTGGAGCTATAGATTTTGAAATGTTTTATTTCTTTCCTTAAAAAATGGAATCATTAAAAATTAGAGGAACTGAAAGTTTCAGTTTCAGTGAGGACACTTGTATAAATATAGAAATGATAAGAATTATGCCTGGTTTTAGATTATGTAGCTGTCGTTAAAGGTCAAGATAACTGAAAATACCATATGCCTGTTATAATGTATTCTTTATGCTAATAGTACTACTGGTCCATTTTTTTTTTTAGACCACAGAGTATTCGAAGTTTACTAACATGCATTCCTGCCTTCTTCTGCCCCTTTCTCCCATAAAGATTTCAAACACACAAAAGTAGAAATAATAACTTAAAGAGCCCATGTTACTCACCACCTAGTGTTAGCTATAGACAGTTTTCACGGTAACTTCTCACTAATGAATTTTGAGATTATATGCATGTGACTCTCCAAATTTGCTTCAATTTATATAAGCCAGTATGTAGATGAGGAGAAACCTCACGAAGTTGTTTAAGTCAAATGAAGTCAATTCTGTAATATCTGGTAACAGTTTCCCCATTTTCTTATCAGTCCAGAAAAACACTATGTTCACATGTCGAGTGTTCAGGAAAATGCTTTCTTGAGTTGTGTTTCCTATGGGTCAGCCTAATTCAGTGTACAGGGCAAACTAATGAAAAGATGACAGTGCCCCTGTCCGTTCTAATGGAGAAAAGAAAATGGATGTAAACCGGTACTGGGTGTGGAGGTGTACATGTGCGGTCCCAGCACTCAATAGGCTCAGTCAGGAGAATCCTGAGTTTAGGACTAGTCCGAGCTACAGAGTAAGACCATGTGTGAAAAACAAAAACAAACAGGAATTGATCTCAGACTGAAGATAGCCAAGGGGAGACTTAGATGGTGAGTGATGCTGGCAAACATCCACCGAGTGAGCAGGGTTTCATGGAAATGAGGCGGGAGAAATGTAAGGAAATGGGCCCTGAACAGAGCTTGGACAGTTTATAAAGAAGTAGTATAATTGACCCAAAGAGTTTTGTGTTTGAAATGATGGAAGGCTCTCTGTGTGGAGATAAATTGCATGCACTGAGGAGTAGGGTACAGGTATCCATCTAAGAGCCTAGACTGGATACAGAGAACGTGGGACTCACCTGTGATGAAGAACTCAAGTGTGGGCTCACATAGGGAACAGAGGAGTCTTAAGGTTAGCCCACCAAGAAACCATGTGCATTTCTATACACAGAACCCAGTGGTTTCACTTACTATATAGCTCAGAGAGGCTTTTAGTTGGATGATATGTAACACTGCCTGAATCCACTCCATTTAATAGGTGAGCAAATTTCTAATTATTAAATTGTCATGAATCTGTTTTTAGAAGGGTTTCTTTTTTGTTTTCAGAATCAGAATCTTACTATGTAGTCTAGACTGACCTCAGACTCTCA
The DNA here is from genome assembly GCF_949786415.1 of Peromyscus eremicus. NCBI lineage: Eukaryota > Metazoa > Chordata > Mammalia > Rodentia > Cricetidae > Peromyscus > Peromyscus eremicus. The sequence continues at coordinate 47,056,408 of NC_081430.1, forward strand.
CTCCTGCCTCTGGCTGCCAAGAGCTAGGATTACAGGTGTGTACCACCACATCTGGCTTTATACTCCTGGGTTTTTGAAGAATAAATCATTTACTGAGGAGATATCTGTTCTTTCATCCAATGTCATTCTGAGTGACGCAGCGTGCCAGCCACCGTTTCAGTCCTGAGATCAAGGACAGAGGGAGGCAGGCCGACCCAAGTCTTTGCTCTTGATATTTATACCTGCAAATTATATTCTCATTGACCTAGAAATAGAAATGCAAGAAGGGCCTCTCTTCCTTAATTACCTGTGTAATTTAATAGTAATGATGTGTGGATCTGTGCTACATTTCCAAAATCAGAATCCCCAGGGGAGGCTGGTGACTCTGCAGTTATTAAGAACTCCACAGGCAATGCTAGTGTTCAATGATGATTGGGAACTACTGCTGTAGAATATATTCTGGAATTACAGAAACACTAAAAAACATTTATTCAAATGTAGGAAATAGAGTTGAGGACCCTTGGCAGCATTTGAAAGCTTGAATTCCATATAACAACCTCACCAGGGAAGGAAGTTCATTAAAAGAAATTAGGGAATTAATAGAAAAAAAAACATAACAAAATGACCTTTAAATACATCTCAGGAACAAGAAAATGATGCAAAATCTTATTGGGAGCCAGAGTCTCCATTTATAAATTTTATAAGATTATGCTCATGAATAATGAAAGACTTAATATATTCAAAACAAGCGGTGCTGAACAAAATGTGAAACTCTTTGCAGTAGATCTCTTTGAATCATTAAATGACAACTGAGGAAGCTTGTTTGGGGACATTTTTTTAGACATTGGGTTGATGAGTTATTAAAATTTAAGCTAGGGCCAGGGAGATGGCTCAGTAAAGTGCTTGCCTCCCAAGCATGAGGACCTGAGTTTAATCCCCAGAACTCACGTGGTGGTGTGTGCTTATAATCTCAGTGCTGGGGAAGCGGAGATGCGCACATTCCTGGGGGCTTGCTGGCCAGCCTAAGCAAATAGGTGAGCCAGCCTAGAGACCCTGTCTCAGCCAAAAGGAAGCTGGCTCTGGTGGAATGATGCTCAAGGTTGACCTTTGACTTCCACATGCGTGTACACGTGCACACGTGTATACACACACACACAGAGGTCAAGAATTAAACTACGTCATGAGTTAGATTTGTGAAGCAATCGCAAAGGTAAGAAATTGGTTCTTATTACAATTTCTACATAGTGGCTAGAAGGCAAAAACGTATCTATGGGTTGACTTTAAATATTTGTCATATTTAAAAAAGATTGTCTGAATCTTTAGAATCCTTTTTCTGATATATGCGGTACGTATGTGCATGCTCATGTGTGTATGGGCACACATACATGTGCTCTTGTGCATGTGCTTGCATACACTTGGAGGCCTGCATTGGTGTCCAATATCTTCCTTGGTTACAGTGTACCATATATATTGAGTTAGAGTCTCATGCTGAACCTGGAGCTTGCCATTCCAGCTAGTCTGGATACTAAGGGGGTTCCCTGTCTTTGCCCCCCACATTGTCCTCCCCATGCCTATGAGCTGGGGTTACAGGCAGCTCACCACACACACCTAACTTGTACATGGGTTCTAGGGATCCAAACTCCTGGTCCTCATGTTTAATCAGAAGATTTCCCCACAGAGCCGTCTCCCAGCCTTAGAGAGCTTCTTATGGACATGGAAATGACCCAGGGACAATAATGGGGGGAAATAGCAGGAAGCAGGTGCAGTAGAGGTGTCGTTTCTTGCTGACAAGAAATGTAAAATAAAGGACTTTAAAATATTTATGGACAGTGTCATAAATTATTACAAATTATAGACAATGTTGTAAAGGGTGCAATTTAGGAAATAATGTGATAATAGGAAACAGATAGCCATAAACACATTTGCTTAATTTATCCTGTGCTTTCAGTTGTCAGAAATCGTCAGGAAAAATAGCTTTAGTTGCCGTGATCATTATAGTATCACATATAGTAGCAAAAATGCTTGGAATGTAAATGTTCAGTGCTGGACGACAAATCTGATAAGTTATAATGAACAGCAGAATGGACTTTTCGTGCAGCTGATAAAAGAATAGTTACCAAAATAATAAAAATTGCAAATAGTTATTTTCAAACGTTAAGTCAGAAAGTGTCCATTCAGGATGTTAAACAGAATTATAACGAAATACACGTGCACTTATACTTTGGAAGACGCTTGGATGCGTCCCTTGAAAGCAGGTTTACAATGTCTTCATCCCATGTGTACTTGCTGGACATCTGCCGTGCATCAGCCACTTGGGTTACAAAAGTGTAGAAAGCAGATTGGCCTCATGGCACCAATGGAGATTAAGTCTCATTTTATATTTTTTTTCAAACTTTTCATAAGTTTCCTGATTTAATAGCAAACTTTTGGTTTATATATTAGCTATAAATTAAGTACCTTGATAGTTTTAAATGCTCATAATTGGGCCCTCATTTTTTTTCACATGCTAGCCACTCTAGTGTAGAACACTCAAGAAGGTAGCTCCTTTTGTTGTTACTTAGTGAAAGTGCAAACTTTCCTGTTTGCACTTCTGAGATGAAAGGTTTATTCCTTAATCAAATAAATTACTGAAGTCCTTGCATTGATCCTGTGATTGGCTGGAGGAACGCTGAGGCCATATGCCTGTGTCTATTTCCCGACCCTCACCAGCTTGCACGCTCACACACATACTTACTCATAGTCCTCTTTGGATCAGACTTTAAAATGTCATTTTAGATTTGATCACAAATGTTATTTTCCAAAAAGGATTTAGATAATGAGCACAAACCGGGCATTTTTTAACCTTTTATATATTTTGCAACTTTAGCTGGAAAAAGAAAAAAAAAAAGGTTCTATTTTTTAGCATGCTAATGATGTCAGAGCTGCTTTTATATGCATTACTTTGGATGACCTTCAAATTTTTCAAAAGCAAGTATTTTGCATAAATACAGGGGATAGTTTAGGTAAATATCAAGAACTCTGAAGTGGCATTTAAATGTTAGGAAAGTAAAATTGATCTTTGATGTGACAACCATATTTCTGTCTCTGTGCCCCTATTTGGGGGGTACTATTGACAAAACTAACATGTTTATCTTTCTATTAATAGGGAGAATGCTAGAGCTAACTATTAAGATTACTATGAAGTAGTATCTTCAATGTTAAGAATAAATAAAGTTGATCAGGTTAGATGGCTCAGCAGGTGAAGTCACCTGCTACCAAGCCTGAGATCCAGAGTTAATCCCTAAGCCATACATGTGGAAGGGAAGAACTGAGTCCTGAAAGTTGTCCTCTGACCCCCACGTGTGCACCATAGCATATGCACACACACACACACACACACACACACACACACACACATACACACACACACACACACACACACACGCATGTGTTCACGTACAGTGTGGTGGTTTGAAAGAAAATGGCCCCCATAGGGAGTGGCACTATCAGGAGGCGTGACTTTCTTGGAGGAAGTGTGTCACTGTGGGGGTGGGCTCTGAGGTCTCCTATGCTCAGGTTACTCCCAGTGTCATACCTCACTTCCTGTTGCCTGTGGATCAACTCAGCTCCTTCTCCAGCACCATGTCTGCCTGCATGCTGCCATGCTTATCTCCATGATGATAATGAACTAAACCTCTGAAACTGTAAGCCAGTCCCAATTAGATGTCTTCCTTTTTGAGAGTCACTGTGGTCAAGAGTATGTGGTCATACTCTTCACAGCAATAGAAACCCTAAGACACAGAGTAAAATTGAACTGAAGGAAACTGTACTAATTCTTTTATTCTTGTTACCTACATGTATATGTTTAAGTTTTTAATGACATTTTCTCTCTGTTTTTGCCTGATAGTTGGCAGTAATACATGTGGACTGATGATCTGGAATCTTTATTTCCACATGCTCTTTAATTTTAGCATCTTGAAGTTGTCATAACTGTAAACAAATTTTTTTTAATTGTTTTATTTTATTTTACAATATAATTTAATTCTACATATCAGCCACGGATTCCCTTGTTCTCCCCCCTCCCACCCCCCTCCCATTCCCCCCAGCCCACCCCCTATTCCCATCTCCTCCAGGGCAAAGACTCCCCCGATGATTGAGATCAATCTGGTAGACTCAGTCCAGGCAGGTCCAGTCCCCTCCTCCCAGGCTGAGCCAAGCATCCCTGCATAAGCCCCAGGTTCCAAACAGCCGACTCATGCAATGAGCACAGGACCTGGTCCCACTGCCTGGATGCCTCCCAAACAGATCAAGCCAATCAACTGTTTCACCTATTCAGAGGGCCTGATCCAGTTGGGGGCCCCTCAGCCATTGGTTCATAGTTCATGTGTTTCCATTCGTTTGGCTATTTGTCCCTCTGTAAACAAAATTTTAAAAGTTTTTAGTGTTTGGACATATTCACAGACTACACTGTCCAGATTTGTCAAAGTTCCTCCTACAGCTGGACTTCAACAAACTTGGGGCTTTTAAAAGTGACATTTTAGTGTTTTATATTAAATACATATTATTAGTAATAAATAGTGCGTAATATAGCTATTAATTACTCAGTGTCTTAGTCAGTGTTGTACTGCTGTGAAAAGACACCATGACCATGGCAACTCTCATAAAAGAAAGCACTTACCTGGGCTTACTTTACAGTTCAGAAGTTTAGTCCATTATCATCATGGTGGGAAATATGGTGGCACACAGGCAGGCATGGTGCTGGAGAAGTAGCTGAGAGATCTATATCTAGATCAGCAGACAGCAGGAAGAGAGAGACATTGAGCCTGGCTTGGGCCCTTGAAATCCCAAATCATACCCCCAGTGACACATTTCCTTCAACAAGAAGGAAATTGCCACACCTCCTAATCCTCCTCAAGTAGTACCACTCCCAAATGACTAAGCATTCAAATCTGTGAGCTTATGGGGGCCTTATCATTCAAACCACCACACTCACTTATTTTTATATGTACATAATAATTCTGATTATTCCCCTTTCCCTCCCCCTCATCCCCATCAGCCCCTTTCCTAGATTCATGACACTGGTGTTTGTTTTATTATCTGTTGATTTTAACCAAGACCCTCTGTGTAATCGCTGGAGTTAGACTCTCACTGGAATGTGGAGGGGTCACCAGGGGCCACATAGCTGAAGGCAATGACTCCCTCTCTGCCTGCACCTATCAGTAGTAAATAGTTCAGCAGTGAGAGGTCAGGCCCCCGGGGGCCCCTCCTCCATCCATGCCTGGCTGTTGATGTTCCTGTTCTTGTGCAGACACAGCATAGGGATCTGCAGCAGCTGTGAGTTTGTGATTGCAAGGGCCATGTCTTGCCCAGGACATGACATTTTGCAGCCCTTTTCCCTGTCTTACAGCTCTTACAGTCCTCCCCACCCCTTCCACAATGTTCCTTGAGTCTTAGAAGTGATGACGTAAATGTTTTGTTAAAGGTCTGGCACTTGTACGGGCCCCTTTTCTCGGCACTCTTTGTAGCCATCAGTTTCCATACTCACCACTATTCACTGGAAAAGGAGGCGTCCCTGATTAAGGCCGAGAGTAGTGTTTATCTTGGGCAGCTGAAGAGTGTTCTAAGACATGGCTTTAGGCTGCCCAGAGAGGGTACCAAGGAGTTGGGCTAGAGTGTAGCAGTCCTTTTCCTGGGTCCTGCAGCATGGACTGTGTGCCCAGAGGCACAGGTGGGGCAGATTCCAAGGAAAGTCTGCCTTGGAGTTGCAAAGATTCTTAAATGTAAATATACATGGTAAAGAATTTGAGATAGTTCAGTCCATAAAGGGCTTACAAGGCAAGCATGAGGACCTGAATTCAGTCCACATAACTAGTGTAGAAAAAGTTAGGTATGGAGGGAGGCCCATGCTTGTAAGCCCAGTGCAGGGAATCCCTGGAATACTTGCTGGCCAGCTAGTCTAGTCTACTTGGCAAGTTCCAATGAGCTACCCTGTCTTAAGAAAATGAGGTAGATGGTACCTGAGGAACAACAACCTAGGCTGTCCTGTGGCTTAACACACACACACACACACACACACACACACACAGAATATGAGTCAGAATTTTAAAGAAATACATGTCTTATGCCACTACTTAAAATATTTTAAATGCTAATAGTTCTAAACATAGAAATGTCTTAGTTTGGGTTTTTATTGCTGTGAGGAGACACCATGACCCTGGCAACTCTTATAAAGAAGGCATTTAATTGAGGGGGCTCACTTACAGTTCAGAGGTTCAGTCTATCATGGCAGGGAGCACGGTGGCATGCAGGCAGACATGTGCTGGAGCTGAGAGTCCTTACATCTTCATAGGCAGGCAACAGGAAGTCAAATGACTGTCACACTGAGTGAAACTTGAGAAAAAGACCCCAAAGCCTGCCCCCACAGTGACACACTTCTGACAGAAGGTATGGCCCAGATTGAAGGTGTGCCTCAAGGTCTGGAAGGCATGTGTATCATCCAGCCTCTTCCAGCAAGACCACACTTCCTCCAGCAAGACCACACTTTCTCCAACAAGGCCACACTTTCTCCAACAAGGCCACACTTCCTTCAACAAGGCCACACCTCCTAATAGTGCCACTCCCTATGATCTTATGGGGGTCAAATACATTCAAACTACTACAAGGAGTTTGTTTGGTTCTTAAACTACTTTCCACACTAGTCAGAGGAAAGGACTCCAACTAATGACCTGAGCAAGCCATTCTTCAGTGTCTCTTGTGAACTGAGTGTCTCTTGAACAGCGGAGATGGAAAAAAGGCATATTAGTTACTTTTCTGTTGCTGTGACAAAGCACCATGACCAAGGCAAATTAGAGAAGAAAGAGTTTATTTTGGCGTATGGTTCCAGAGGGTCAGAGTCCGTAATGGTTGATTGGAGGTATGAGGCAGGCATGGCAGCTGGGACAGGATGCTGAGAACTCACATCTTGCACTGTAAGCACAAAGCAGGGAGGACAACTGGAAATGACTCTCAGAGCTGGCCTCTAGTGACACACTTCCTCCAACAAGGCCACACCTCCTAAACTGCCTCAGACAGTGCCGCCGACTGGGGACCAGTGTTCCTCTATAGGAACAGTCTCATTCAAACACCCACAAAGAGTCTCCCCTGGGGGAGCCCAGGGGCCTTCAGAAATCATCACAAGTATTCTTGTCTAATTCAGCCCAAGTCTTCATGTGAGTAAGAATTGCTAAGATGTAACTTTTTCCTACCATTTTTATTGTCTCGGCAATTTATATTTTCCTTAATTGGATTATCAGGAACATCTGGTTCCTCCATAGGAAGACTTGATTGAGGACTGTATCTGAAGGCAAACTTAGCTACCCATCATAAGCACTGGATCTAACTTTAGGAAGTCAGGGTCCATAGGAAGCATTCAAGTGGAAGCTTTTCCTGTGATCTATTTGCTGGGAAAGGGCTTAATAAAGATTGAGTCAGAGTTAATATGCATAGATATTTACAGTGCATGCCTGATTAGACCCCTCTAAAAATACAAGTTTCTCAGTGTTTCCAGAGACAATACCACTTGAAGTCATACTTCTCTCTTTTCATCTTCACTTTTACTTCTGGCTAGAGGGGAAAAAGAAAAATGTGCACATGAAAGTATAATCATATGTAGCTTGTTTTTAATTTCCATAGCATTCAAGTAGAGATGTTGATTTTTTAGGTCCATTAGAAGCTCAGCATGGTGACACCATTCCTGGATAAGTAGTTTGCATATTTAGAGGTCTCCCCTGGAGCAAGAGAGATAGAGAACAAATGGAAAAGTAATTAATTTTGCAATAGGAGGTGGAGGGGACTTTTCTGGCATTCATTTCAGAAGAGAGCTGATATTAAAGAGGACAGTAATAGGGGGTGCATTTTGAGATAATAGAAGTGGAGCAACCAAGTGTTCCTTTAATGGAACTGTTGGCTCTCGTGATTATATTAACTCTGGCTCCGAATAAAGCAGTTCCAACAATGAGAAGACAAATATTAAAAATCAGAATTCTCATTTAACTGATAACTCCAGTTCAATTCACTGAATCTCTATAGAACTTTTAGATTTCCATGAACTTCACAGTTGTGTAAAGACTTACTCCCTTTCTCCTCCGTTGAAAGGTTTTCCTTCCTATCTATAAAAATCCCAATTCTTAATTGGTTACCTCCTTTCTGATCATGGAAAAGCATGGAAGGAAAAAGATAGAAAAGATACGGGATTGTGGTGGAGAGGTGGCTGAGGTCATACTGCTCTTGTCGAGGCCAGAGTTTAGTTCCTGTTCCTGCTCCCACATCCGGAAGTGTACAAACCACCTGGAACACCAAGTCCAGGGGATGTGACGTCTCTGGCCTCTGCAGGCACTTACGTGCACACACACACACACACACACACACACACACACACACACACACACAAATTCTTAAAAAAAAAGAGACGTGGAGTAAATAGTTACAATATGGAGAAAAATGTTAATTACTAGAAGGTAACGTGATATCAGAGTTATAGAGTTGTGATCATTGAAGGCAGCAGTAACCTAAATACTCAGACTTTTTTGCTTCTTCTGTGTCATCCCAAAGCCCTTTTCTTTCTTGTTCTGAATTCATGGTGTACTCCCTAGCATGGAGGTTGCAGGTACACAGTACCATCCACAGCTTTTCCTGGGAACTGGGGGGTCTGAACTCATGTCTCATGCCTGCATAGCAATAGCAAGCCCATGCTTCACTCTTCCTCTGGTGTAACTAGACATTGAACCTCGGGTTGGTCAGGCATGTGAGGCAAATACTCAACCCCTGAGCAATGGCTCCTGCCCTTCCAAACCCCTTTTCTCTCTACTTACTTGGTCTTTCTTTCTCTACATCTGTGTTCAATGGGGACTACTGCTGGACCCACCTTACATACAGAAAGCTTGACATCGCTGAGTTTTAAGGCATTTTGAATCTTTAGAGAGGAGATATGAAGTAGGAAGAGAGTACAATCCTAGTGTTTTAAATTTCAGTTCCGTGCCTTGTATATTAAAATTGTATTCTGATTTACTGTGCATCTGCTTCCCTTCGACCAGTGTCTGCCAGCCCCCTGGCCTGGAACTGATTATTTAGAGGAAATTTGTGGGGCCATCTGGAAACTTGGGCAACCTGAGTTTCTATCTAATTTCTAATACATGTTTTGATGGATGCTAATTATGTGGCTTATTGAATTATTTATCCTCCTGCCTGTTTTGAATTGTTTTCAAAGGCTTTGGATTTGGCCTCCCTCTCCACGGAGCATGCTCAGTACAAGGACTGGTGGTGGAAAGTGCAGATTGGGAAATGTTACTACAGGTAAAACCTTCATCATCTGTGACAGTCTTCAAAGGAGAAGTACTTCATGTCATCAGATAGGATCATGAGAAAAACCAACTGTCCTCATGAAGCAGTGACAACCTGGGCTTATTTGAGCAAATGTTTCCTGAGCCATCACATACAGCAGTAAGAACTGGTGCCCTGAGAACGTCACACAAGGAAGCTGAGGCAGAGCTGGGTTGTGATTTTCGTCATGAGCTGGTTAGTGACAGACCTGGGACTAGAATCCAGAATGCTCACTTCGGTCTGTCCTCCTGGCTCTCAGTTCCTCACACAAATGCCTCCCATCTGTAGGGCGCCCTGCAGACAAGAGCCAGAGTGTTTGTGCTTTACTTCATCTCGCTTGAGACTCGTGACAGCTGGAGGTAGTTTCTTGGTTGAGGAAGATTGAGCCTGGCCAAGGTGAAGAGAGTTGTCTAAATTCATAGAGCTGAGAAGTGATACGCAAGAATTTCGGTTTCATTTTCTGGTTCTGATTCTCTTATTAACACTTTGTTTATTTAGTTCAGACAGAATGTCACTATGTAGCCCAGGCTGGCCTCGCTCTCATGATGTTCCTGCCCCCATCCTTGGAGTGCCAGGATTAGCAGTCTACCACACTCAGCTCCTATTTCCATAACCCTTATTGTTTTTCTAGGACCTGAATATTTTTTAAATGTGCTTAATGTTTAAATACATCCAAAAGAAAACAAGGCAAGAGGTCAGCAAAGTTGTTACTAATTTTAGTGCCATCTGAAACTTGCTGCTGATATTCAGAAAATTTAGAACCTTTGGGAAAGATGGAAAAATTCATATTTTATAATGGTAAATTGCTCTGTATTATTAAGAATCAAATAGGCATCCACTATTGTGAGCAACCATCAACATTTCCAGACCAGTGCTCTGTGAGGAAAAGGAAGTAAATGGGCTGGAAGCGTGCTTGTCGCTCTTGTGGAAATGAGGAGTACTCTCCATTTAGACATCGCACATACAACTCTGAATCATTTTTTCCACTGATAAATTGAAAAGTGTTTTGTACTAGAAGATAATGTGATATCATTCTAACATTAAAATCTTATGACTTTAATTCTTAAAGACAGTTTTAACATCTTGAGCTTCCATACAGAACCTTCAGACATGGTTAATAATTAAAGGAAAGCCTAACTCTGACTCTTTGGACTGCCCATAGATGATGCCACTTATACGAGTGTGTCTTCTTTCAAATGAATGCATTTTATCATATTAAGTTATTGTTCTGTTCTCCGGAACATCTTTACCATGTGTTCACTCATTTATACAGTCACCCACTTAGCCAAATATAATGGGCAATCACTCTCAAATGGGACCACAAAGATTTATTAGATTGTGCTTTTAAATGCTGAGACAGACAACAAATGATTATTATGATGACTCCTGTTATTATGGAAGCAAGGGCATGGCACACTGGGAACCCAGAGAAAGAGCTTGTGACGTCAACTGAGGAGATCAAAGATGTCTTACTAGAGGATGTAGTCTGAAGTTGGCTGAGCTTGTGACGTCAACTGAGGAACTCAAAGATGCCTTACTAGAGGATGTAGTCTGAAGCTAGCTTCAGCCTTTGTTCCTGGCCTCTGTTCTCCTGCCCCCATCTCTGCACTCTTGAAGTTCCTCTCCTACCCAACCCCACTCCAGGGCCCTAATTCTGGACATTTTATTATCACTTACTGCAGTGGTTCTCAACCTTCTTAGTGCTGTGACCCTTTAATACAGTTCTTCTGGTTGTGGTGACCCCAAACCATAAAATTATTTTCATTGCTACTTCATAACCATAATTTTGCTACTGTTATGAATCATAATGTAAATATGTGATGTGCAGGATATGTGTGTGACATGCGACCCCGTGAAAGGGTCATTTGTCCTCCAAAGGGGTCGTAGCCCACAAGTTGAGAACCACGTACTTACTTCTAGGCATTGTAATGTCGGCTGAGTTCTCACAGTAACCTCTCCCCTGGGTGTTCTGCCTCCAGTCTCTCATCTCGTCAACCCTGCCTGAGTATAGTGAGGGGAGCTGTGCACAGACAGCTGCTCTGGGATTCCTTGATGACCTTCCGTTCGGCCTGTCAGTGTAGTCTAACGCTCTTGTCCCAGCCTACCTGCTTTCCCGTATCTCTCACTGTTTGTATGGTTATGTCCTTTTCAGTTAGACAGATTCCTTAGCCTGGCCCTCACATGCTCTCCACTTCCTGCCTGCGAGCTTATGTCATAGTTGCTTCCCCCTGGAAAGGCATGCCAGCACACACCTTATCTAACAGTTGAATGTCACCCGCTGTTCTCTTGATTTACTCACTTTCTACAGGTCATTTTTCCCTTGGCCATCGAAGTCAGTGAACACATTTAGCCCTTGTCATGGCTGTAAGGGCGTGCTTATTATCCTCTTCATTTTCACATCTCTTTAACATGCTGAAGTGTGGTACGGTGATGCCTCGCACTTCTGTTGAGTTCATTGGCAGGGAAAAGGTTGGCAGCTGTTGGGCACTGTCTCTGGACTCTCTAATACTGGCTTGAGTCTATGAACTTAACTGATGTGCCTTTTATTTGTTTATTTTTTTTTGGTGTGTCTAAATGTATTTTATGAAAGTGTGTGTGAGAGAGAGAGGGAGACAGAGACAGAGAGACAGAGAGAGAGAGATAGAGACATAAAGAGAGAGAATGTGTGCATACGTGCATATGTGAAGGCCAGAGGTCAACTTCAGGTGTCTTTCCTTAGTTGTGCCTTACACCTTTATTTCACACGTTCTCTTGGTCTGAAGCTGGCCTGTTGGGCTAGGCTGCTTGTCCAGAAAGGTCCATATCCACCCACTTGTCTCTGCCTCCCCAACATTAGGATTACATGCGCATGTCACGAGGCCCAGATTTTATGTGGTTTGGGGGACTGAGCTCAGGTCCTCATGCCTATATTTCAGGCACTCTACCAGCTGAGCCGTCTCCCATTCCCTAGACATCTTTGAATATGGCCTACTCCATTCTTTTGTTCAATAATTCGTGTGGCAAATTTATTTTATTTTTTTATTATTCCTGTTTCTCAGAACTTTGGGGTGCTTTGATAATTTTTGTATATAGTCTATGAAGTGGATGGGATCTTTGAAGAGGAAGGGGCTTTTGCCTCATTACATGCCTTCTAACTTTACACCAATCTGTTGACATCACCTTACGTCACTTTAATGCCCTCCTCCAGCAGCTGCTAGTATATTAGCTACATCAACGCTTCAAGTCTAGATCAGGAAAAAATGATCAAAGCTATTCTTCCCAGCCTTTATGTGACATTAGCACAATGGGGCATATTGTAAATAATTTTCAGTTTATTTTACCAAAAATATATCTAAGTCGCTCATAGAGCGCTGAGAATGAATAGTTATCAGAAAACATAGCCGGTGTGCTTTGGTGATTGTCCTGGTGGGAACAGTACTTCCCGGGCCACAGACATTGACAGTGATGTCAAGACCACCACTTAGGCAAGGAGCAAGCTTCAGATTCACAGAGCAGGCAAGCTACTAAGGGCAGAGGAAAACAAGGTTTGTACAAAAATGATGATACAGCTGTAGCATGCACGTGGCAATTGTCACTTTCATTAAAATAGTATAGGGATAACTAGTGGGGGCAGGGGGATTGTCTTAGGAAGGAGATGTTTTCAAAGAGACGAAGTGGCAGCTCCACAGCTATCCAGGTCACTTGCCATATGTGCAGCTGATCGTAAGCTCTCACAGTGGTGAACTGACATGACCCCGTTAGAGACAGCTCTTGGTCCTGCTGCAGCTAGGTTGTCGTCTTTACACACCGTCTGAGGCTTAGATAGCTCGTGACTATGGGAGACAGGTGGCTTTTTGCTAGCTTTTGTTAACATACATGTTACTATGTGTGTGCACAGCCTCACCTGCTTTGATATATGCTTGCTCTAGGATAAGATGTGTCTGTTCATATCCTCAGGGTTTGAAAAAAAAATGATGTAGTGTTGATTTTTCAATTGAATGTCTGATTTTTGAATGGCCATTTCTAGGTTAGGAATGTACCGGGAAGCAGAGAAGCAGTTTAAGTCAGCCCTGAAGCAGCAGGAAATGGTAGACACGTTTCTCTATCTGGCGAAAGTAAGTAAATATTCTTAACTTGAGTGAAAACTGTCTTCTTAGGGTGCTGGCCATTGCATGGGGGAAATTTGCCAGTTCCTTCTGGAATATTTGGCAAGTTAATATGTTCAGACTTGTTTTTTGTAGCAAGTGAAAAATAACATATGGAGGGTACCCACGGCACAAGGAGTTGATGGCTGTGGAGAAAGAAGAAAATCCCTTTGACGGATTGCTTATTAGGACAGAAGGAAGTATCATAGATTCCCCACCCTGTAGGTAACAGAAAGGCGTTTTCTACAATTCATTGTCTCAAACCCGAGCAGGTCGTAGAGAACAAGGTCCCTTTGTTTTCGAAACAGGATTTCACTGTATAGTCCAGAAAGACTTTGAACTTGCCATCCTCCTGCCTCAGCTTCCTGGGTAGCTGAGATTCCAGGCCTGTGCTATCAAACCCTGCTCTAAGAACATGGACCATTTCATAGCTTGTTTTATAGGACATTAGTTACTCAGCTGTGAGCACAATTCAGTGTAGGATATTGTAGCAGGCTTGTTAGTAAAGACAGATTAATTTAATCCATGCAGTAACCCTACAGGACAAAGTTTATACTTTCCTTTGTGCTGCTAAGGAAGACGAGACTGCAAGAGGTCAAGTTTTCAGCATCACTGGGCTGTTAGCAGCAAGCATTCAAGTCCACTGTGCTTCGTAATGTGACCTGTAGCTCCAGTACAAGTTTTCAGTACAGATTGGAATTCCTAATCTGAGTATCTGAAATCTGGAATGCTCCCAAATCTGAAATATACTGAATGCCACTGTATGATGCTACAATTCCACACCTGATGTCATGGGATGTGTCACAGTCGAAACACAGGTGCAATAAAATGATTGTGTAAAACCGCCTTACATGTAGATGGAAAAAAAATCAATGAGAGGGCTGAAGAGATGGCTCAGCAATGAAGGCGTTTGTTGTTTTCCAGAAAATCCAGCTCGATTCCCAGCACTCACATGGTGGCTCACAACCATCTGAACTCCAGTTCCAAGAGATCTGACACCCTCTTGTGGCCTCCAAGGGTTCCAGGCACACACATGGTGCACAAACATACATGCAAACACTCATACACATAAAATAAAAATAAAAACTTAAAGAAAAAATCCCAATGAATTTCGTGTTTAGGCTTGGGTTCCACAGTACTCCAGAATACCCCCAAAATCAGAAATTGAGAACACTTCTATGGTAAAACATTTCAGAGAGGGGAAGCTCTACTTGTATTGGAATAAAGTCACCTCCTGAGCCTCATCAAGGCCACTTTGAAAGAAAACACTTGATGAAGTGGTAGTTATTACACTATTGTGACTTATCTGCAAAGACATTTCCAAGTTAAGAAGTGTGCTTTGAGCAGGAAAAGTGGGAGAGCTGGAAGGGAGGGAAGAGGCTGTGAACTGCTCTCCTCTGGGCATGACACAGCCGTTGAATCATGACCTCATAGCAGTTACAGTTGCTTGCATGAGACTAAGCCTAAAATCAGTCAATCATGGACTGAAAGAAGGGCTTACAAGACCACACTCCATCCCGCTGAACTTTTGCCTACTGGTATATTCCAGGGGAAGGACAGCCATTGTCTTCAGTTGGGTACCATTGGTAAGCCCTGCTAGGCTCCAGTGGGTACCTTGAAACCCATAGTCATGTGCATTATCCTGGTTGAACTCAGTGGGCCTAGAAACAACCCAAAAGATGTGAATATCAGAGACTTATAAGGAGTGGAGGGTTGGTGTGGGCAGGGGGAAGATGTTCCCCTGACCCTTTCTTGTTCAGGTATTACTCAGCCTTTGTGACAATAATATCCCCACAGTAAGCATTTCTTGGGGTGATAAATTTTATGTACAATGTACAGATAAACTGTAAAGTTGTTATTAGACTCTAATTACTAGATTCATGTTTTCAGATTCTGTAGAAAATTAGACTCTAATTACGTCTGTGGAAATTCTTACTTTAGTTTCTGGGAGAAAATTTGTTTCTAATCAATAATTAAAACTTGTCATGCAAATGCAATTATTTTAAAAACCAGTGCAGTAATCTTATTGAAATATACCTTGCTTTTAGGTTTATATCATATTGGACCAACCCGTGACTGCTTTAAATCTATTCAAACAAGGCTTAGATAAGTTTCCAGGAGAGGTGACCCTGCTTTGTGGCATTGCCAGGATCTATGAGGTAAGGTTCATATTATCTTAAAAGTTGGTGTAAAATTGAGGTTGAGTACTACATTAAAAAGCTCATAGGCCCTTGGGGTCCTAGTAGAGAGCAGTTTATAAAATAAAGATTGTTGGCTGTGATTCAGCAATATAACAGGAGATTTTGCTGTGTGTGTTTAATTCAACTAGATTTTTTATAATGAAGTATTTTAAATACCCAGAGATCAGTGATACAAGACAGGAATTCAACTTATTTTTCCTGTGTGGGTAGCCTGTTATCTCAGTACACTTAACAATCCTTTCCCAAGATCAGTAACACCAAACATCTGTATTTTCCATTTCTGGTAGATATTCCTAGAGCTGTCTAAGCTGTTCCATTGGCCTGTTTGTTCAATCTCATACTAGCTACATTTCTATAGTTTTCTGATGGTCCCTGGTAGGCATGCCTTGTCAAGATTGCCTTCACAGTTTGGACTCCTACTTATTCGTACACAGTTTTAGATTCATGTTTTCAGATTCTGTAGAAAAGTTACATTGAGTTCTCTTCCCTGCTAATAATTAAGCATTACAATGATCCTGAGGCTAGATCAGGCAAGCCTACCACCTGTTTTTTTTTTTTTCCTTTACAGTTGAAAATTTAATCTCCCTGCTCTTCCATATTGATTTTAAGACTGGTGTCTCAAGAACTATGTTTTTTTAACCTTGCAGGCCTAATGAATTAGATTTACAGTTAATATTTGATTGACAGGATGGGTAAGTAGGCTGCTGTGGGATGTTCTGTATGCTGTGAATATGTGTTGCTCTGATTGGTTGATAAATAAAACACTGATTGGCCAGTAGCCAGGCAGGAAGTATAGACGGGATAAGCAGACAAGGCAAATTCTGAGAAGAAGAAGGCTGAGTCAGAAGACTCCAGCCTGCCGTCCAGGGAGCAGCATGTAATGGCACACAGGTAAAGCCACAGAAAACGTGGTGACGTATAGATTAACAGAAATTGGCTGAGTTTAATATAAGACCTAGTCAGTAGTTAGCCTGAACCAGTGGCCGAGCAGTTTTAATTAATATAAGCTTCTGAGTGTGATTTTTTTTTTTTTGGTTTTTTTTTTTTTTTTTTTTTTTGGTTTTTTGAGACAGGGTTTCTCTGTGTAGCTTTGCGCCTTTTTCCTGGAACTCACTTGGTAGCCCAGGCTGGCCTCGAACTCACAGAGATCCGCCTGGCTCTGCCTCCTGAGTGCTGGGATTAAAGGCGTGTGCCACCAACGCCCTGCGAGTGATTATTTTAAAAGTGGCTGCGGGGTCCACGGGGCTGGGCAGGACCAGAGAAGACTTCAGCTACAGTAGGCTGCTTTCTTTCCATACTCAAGCATGACATAACTCTTAAGTTGCTTCATTCTTCTTTGTCCTCCGGTGACTATTTTGTGGTCATTCCCAGAAAGGTTGTGGTGGGAGTCACCAAGCCACGCTAAAATTTAGTGCTTTAGTAAGACTCCCAAAACACAGCATACCACACTGCAAAAAAGACACAAAACAAAACAAGTAAAAGGAAAAGGTTCATGGGCAAAGTTCAGAGGAAGCAAGGGATGAGCTTCCAAAAGACCTCTGCTAGTGGAGTGTTGTATGACACTACCAATGTCTACTTATCCCAGCTAGGGGACCGAGGACAGACACAAGTACAGATACCACCCAAGTTCACATCGGGGCCCAGTGAGTTGTTTTGGGGTTACTTACAGGAGTATAGGTGAAGGGTACTTACAGGAGTGTAGGTGAAGGGTACTTACAGGAGTATAGGTGAAGGTACTTAGAGGAGTATAGGTGAAGGTACTTACGGAGTATAGGTGAAGGGTACTTACAGGAGTATAGGTGAAGGGTACTTACGGAGTATAGGTGAAGGATACTTACAGGAGTATAGGTGAAGGGTACTTACAGGAGTGTAGGTGAAGGGTACTTACAGGAGTATAGGTGAAGGTACTTAGAGGAGTATAGGTGAAGGTACTTACGGAGTATAGGTGAAGGGTACTTACAGGAGTATAGGTGAAGGGTACTTACGGAGTATAGGTGAAGGATACTTACAGGAGTATAGGTGAAGGGTACTTACAGGAGTGTAGGTGAAGGGTACTTACAGGAGTATAGGTGAAGGTACTTAGAGGAGTATAGGTGAAGGGTACTTATAGGAGTATAGGTGAAGGGTACTTACAGGAGTATAGGTGAAGGATACTTACAGGAGTATAGGTGAAGGGTACTTACGGGAGTATAGGTGAAGGGTACTTACGGGAGTATAGGTGAAGGGTACTTACGGGAGTATAGGTGAAGGGTACTTACGGGAGTATAGGTGAAGGGTACTTACGGGAGTATAGGTGAAGGGTACTTACGGGAGTATAGGTGAAGGGTACTTACAGGATATAGGTGAAGGGTACTTACGGGAGTATAGGTGAAGGGTACTTACGGGAGTATAGGTGAAGGGTACTTACGGGAGTATAGGTGAAGGGTACTTACGGGAGTATAGGTGAAGGGTACTTACAGGATATAGGTGAAGGGTACTTACAGGAGTATAGGTGAAGGGTACTTACAGGAGTATAGGTGAAGGGTACTTACGGGAGTATAGGTGAAGGGTACTTACGGGAGTATAGGTGAAGGGTACTTACAGGAGTATAGGTGAAGGGTACTTACGGGAGTATAGGTGAAGGGTACTTACAGGATATAGGTGAAGGGTACTTACGGGAGTATAGGTGAAGGGTACTTACAGGAGTGTAGGTGAAGGTACTTACAGGAGTATAGGTGAAGGGTACTTACGGGAGTATAGGTGAAGGGTACTTACGGGAGTATAGGTGAAGGGTACTTACGGGAGTATAGGTGAAGGGTACTTACAGGATATAGGTGAAGGGTACTTACAGGAGTATAGGTGAAGGGTACTTACAGGAGTATAGGTGAAGGGTACTTACGGGAGTATAGGTGAAGGGTACTTACGGGAGTATAGGTGAAGGGTACTTACAGGATATAGGTGAAGGGTACTTACAGGAGTATAGGTGAAGGGTACTTACAGGAGTATAGGTGAAGGGTACTTACAGGATATAGGTGAAGGGTACTTACAGGAGTATAGGTGAAGGGTACTTACAGGAGTATAGGTGAAGGGTACTTACGGGAGTATAGGTGAAGGGTACTTACAGGATATAGGTGAAGGGTATTTACGGGAGTATAGGTGAAGGGTACTTACGGAGTATAGGTGAAGGGTATTTACGGGAGTATAGGTGAAGGGTACTTACAGGATATAGGTGAAGGGTATTTACGGGAGTATAGGTGAAGGGTACTTACAGGAGTATAGGTGAAGGGTACTTACAGGAGTATAGGTGAAGGGTACTTACGGAGTATAGGTGAAGAGCACTTACAGGAGCAGAAATGACTCAGCGATGGTCGCATCACTGAAGCCCACCCCAGCATAAAGCTGGGAACCTGGAGCCCACTGCCAGCCCGCAGGCAGGCAGCTCCACAGGTTGGAGACCTGTCCTTTTCAGGCAGTGGGAGTGGTCTGGACTTTTCCAGTAGCTCTGCTGGTCTTTGCTTCTCTTAGGCAGCTGGACTGGTGTCTGCTTTCTCCAGGTGGTTTGGCTGGTTCATCTTGTCTGAGTCTTTCCTAGGAACTTTGCTGAGAGTGCTACTCAGTAGCCTTGACAGTGTATATGCTTGGGGAAAGAAGAACCTAATGCGTCTGGTCAGTTTTGGGGACTTCCTGAGGCCTTTGAGTTGTTCACATCTTGAGCTTAATAGCTTCCCTGCAGGATGGAATGTTCACCTCTGTTCAGAACATCGTTTTAATGAGCCTCTCTGCAGGGTAGACTTACAACATGGAGTCACAAGGAGCACACTTAATTCTCCCAGCAACAAGTTGTGACAATTCCTGCAGAGTATTATCTACCAGGAATCTCATTAGAGACTGTGTGTGGACACCATATGCCTATCATGTACCAGAGTTTTCCAGACTCTTGTACAGTTAACAGGTATCAGCACAAACCCCATAGTACAAATGGTGTCACATTAACAAGGCACTCTTGTCATCTGGGGAAGGTTTATATGAGAGCAGGAGTCGGCTGAGTTCCCCAGTGCATTCCTTTCTAAGAATAGCAATCTCGGGTCTTCTGTTAACTCTTTCCTGCGCACGTGTATTCCTAGGTATAACTGTGAATGGATGTGTTACTATGAATGGATGTATTACTATGAAAATTTCTATTTGATGATAGTAAATAGGAATGTATTACTTTTTCAAAGTCAGTTTGATATTAGCCACTCTTTAAATTTCAAGATCTTGTCCATAGATTCTCTTAAATATCTTTTTATAAATAAAAGAATCATCTGAGTATATAGTTTTGATATTTTATTTTAAAAATTGCTTAGAACTTTTAATACAATATTAAACAAACACATCTCTGTTTTCTTTAAATTATTTGGAAGGTGCTACTTGTAATATTGGTAAATTATCTTGCAAACAAAAGTGGAAGAGATTGAGGGTTGCTATGTCTAGATGATTGCTTGTGGATGATTTTTATTTTCTTACACTTTCTGTATGAATGAAAAGAAAAGAAAAGGAACATGACTGTTCCCAGGTTCAGCATGAGATGAATGAAAAAAAAAGAAAGAAAGAAAAAGGAAAGGAAAGGACATGACTGCTCCTAGGTATAGTGGAGGAGAAAATTTATTATAGATATGTGGGAGAGCATAGGCAGAGGCATCTGAGATCTGGGAGAGTCCAGAGTGGACATGGCCAGACTGAGCTGTGCCATGTGAGGAGAGGGAGGAGGGGATGAAGAAGAGAGAGAGGAGAACCAGATACAGCAGCCAGGAGGCCCATAGGTACAAAGAGAGCTGGTAACCATAATGGTTACATTATTTAGAAAAGAGCAGTCCAGCCCCTGGCCTGGATGGAGAGTTCAGGATGGGGGCGGAGTATGCCAGTCAGGAGGGCCCTGTAATAGGTAGGGGCTGAGGGATGCAGAGAGAACCTAGCTGGCCAGGTCCACTTCAATATGTTAAATAAGCACCTCAACCCTTTGTCCCAGGTTTGAAACCTGACACTGTATTTTCAAAATTTTGTATGAGGAACATGAATTCTGTGTTTTGTTTGTTGGGTTTATTTCTTGAGACAGGGTCTCTTTTTGTAGCCCAGGCTAACCTAGAACTTACAATGTAGAGCAGGTTGTCTTTGAACATGGAGTGATGCTTTCCTCTCAGCCTCTCTAGTTCTGGGGTTACAGGTACAGGCTACCACACCCTACTAACAAATTAATTTTTTAAATGAAAGTAATTTTTAAATTGACTAGGAAAAAGTTTCCTTTTTGAAACACAACTTTAATACAGACACACACAGAAGACTTCAACCATTCAAAACCAAATGTCAATATTTTTTATCTTTACTTGTTGTGACCTTAAATAAATGGAATATGGATGAACCTTTGACCAAGACACTTAGAAAGAAAATAGAGTCACCTTTGGAAGCTAGGGGAGTTCTTGCTGTTGCCAGTGGTGGCTATCATTGGGTGGTGATTAGATCATTGGACTCTGCCCTTTGCATCTCTCAGACCCTTCATCCTTCTCTTTGACAGAAGGTTTAGCTGTTAGCATTTTTAATCGCAGCTGCTTTTAGAAGAATTCCATCTATGCATGTCTGTTGCAGTCACTGTTGCTAAGGCTGGGAGAGGCCATGGCTCTGAACAGATTCTGGCCTTCCTCTCTCCATCCTCCTGCCTCCATCTCTAGAGTGCTGGGATTGCTGTTGTGTACCACCACACCCGGTGGTCCTTAGATTATCCTTAGATTATCGTTTCTCATTGGCTACCTTCTGCCTGTCGCTCCTTTGAGTGGTGTTTGCAGCGGCGGGGACAGAGACAGCATAGATTGGAAATGATTACTGCAGTATGCCCCTGCCCCGCGCCACCCCAGCTTTACAGTTAATTTCCTTTCTGCCAAAGCTTACCACGCCAGAGCCGGATTTCTGGAGGATTCCTTTGCTGTTGGTGTGACAGTGGTTTGACAGATAATTAGCCAGGTCCTTATTTGCGGCTACACTGCATTTGCCTCTGAGGACTTTGCTTTTCTCTGGGGGTCTCTAGTGTCATGTTCTTTTCCCAGTGCTGCGTTCATTCTGTCACGGTCTGTGTGTTTCCTGTTTTACAGTGAGCTTGTACTACCTATGCTTCCTTGCGTTTCTTACAGACACTTGCTTAAGATATGTATCTTTGTTCAACATTTTCATGCTTTGAATTTTTTTTGAGACATTTTGATAGAAAGGCCCTCATTTCAACTATTCTTTACTGAAAAAGTGTTTGAAATTAGAAACCTACCACTGGAAATGTTATTCTAGTGGCCCTTCCACTTTATTGTGTATGGAAATTGCCTCCAGCATATGTAAGAAATGTGGTCCATCAATCTTTGACGCAGGCCTTTGTATTTTGAACACACTCTTTTGCTGTTCTGAGCATTCACATCCTTAAGCTATTTGCAATTTTACTTCAAATAATTCAACTCTAAGTGCAGTCCATGTTTCATGAATTGGTTCAGAAATAACCACTCTAAAAATCACTTAACTAATATCCAGTTTATTACACACTTGAGGTGGCATTTACATACATGGAAATATTATTTTAAGTATGTGTTTTTAAAATCTCTTCTAGAACTATTATAATTTAACCCATTCTGATGCAGGAATAAGTTTAAGGACCAAAAGAGAATCCATATGAAAATTTAGGATGTGACAAAGTTTGGTTGTTAAGTCAATTGAGTTACTAGGTTATTAATTAAATACTTTAAAAATAGTGCAAATGAGTAAATATTCCTTATACTAAAACAATTATGGAGGCAGAGGCAGGTAGATCTCTGTGAGTTCGAGGCCAGCCTGGTCTACAAAGCGAGTTCCAGGATAGGCTCCAAAGATACTTAGAGAAACCCTGTTTCCAAAAACAAACAAACAGAAAAAAATTTTTCAGCCAGATTTAAATTGTGTATATGCATATACATGTATGTGTGCACATGTGTGTGAGGTCAGTGATCAACCTCGGTATCAGGCTGTAGGAGCCATCTAACTTATTCTTGAGGCTGGGGGCTCATCATTAGTCTAGCCTGGCTAATTGCTAGCCTAGCTAGCCAGTGAGCCCCTGGACTCTGCCTCCCCGGCACTGGAATTACACACACTTGTCACCATGTCTAGCTTTTTTATGTGGTTTCTGGGCACTGAACTCAGGTCCTCAGTGTTTCTGTGATAATAACTTTACTGACTGAGCCGTGTTCCCAGCTCTCAGATTTAAACTTGTTAAAAAGAGTTAAGACTTCGAAATATGAAACTATTCTGATAAAATATCCTGACCAAAAAAACTTAGGGAAGAAAACCCATCATGGAGCCGGGTGGCGGTGGCGCACACCTTTAATCCCAGCACTCAGGAGGCCGAGCCAGGCGGATCTCTGTGAGTTCAAGGCCAGCCTCGATCTACAGAGCAAGATCCAGGACAGGCACCAAACTGTACAGAGAAACCCTGTCTCAAAAAACCAAAACAACAACAACAAAAACATCGTTGAGGGGAAGTTAAGGCAAGAACTCAAGCAGGTAGTCACATCCCACCTATAATTAAGAGCAAAGAGAGAATAAACACATTTCAGCTTGCTGTCAGCTAGCTTTCTCCTTTTATACTGTTTAGGTCGCCATGCCTAGGGAATGGTGATACCCACAGTGTACTGGATCTTCCCTATATCAGTAGTCAACACAGCCCCCACAGACATCCCATAGGCTAACCTAATCAAGATAATTCTTCATTAGGACTCTCCTCCCAGCTGGTTCTAGGTTGTCGCAAGTTAATTAGTCAAAACCATCCAGCAAAAAAAGCAGTGAACATTTCAAAAAAAAAAAAAAAAAGGCACATTATTTGTATAAATTAGAATAAACAATTTTTTTTTTATTTACTTAGTTTTTTTTTGTGTATGGGTAGTTTTACCTGGATGTAAGTCTGTGCATCACAGTGCATGTTTGGTGCCCATGGCCAGAAAGGGATTCAGATCCTCTTGTGAGCTATCATGTGGGTGCTGGGAATGGAACTTGGGTCCTCTGGGAAAGCAACCAGTGCTCTTAACCACTGAGCCATCTGTCATTCCTACTCGAGGAAAAGCTTTTTGTACAAAACCAAATAATAAATCCATAACATGAAAGACTGATATTTGAGAACTTTTATTCCCTATATAGACCAAGCCAAGCATAGTGGCGCATGCCTTTAATCCCAACACTGGGGAGAGAGAGAGGCAGGTGGAACTCTGTGAGCTCAAAAAAATAATCCTATGTAGTGAAGATAAAAATTTAAATAAAGCCAAACTAAAAGGCTAAGATATCACCCAGTGAAGATGCCCCTCGTGCCTGGACGACAGATGACTGGCAGGTAGGTATGGTGGTCCTCACCAGATGCCACCATTTGATTTGGGGCTCAACAGCCTCCAAAACATAGCTGACCACTTTTCTGTTCATTATTAATTATTCTGCGTGTGCTATTCTGTGACAGCAGCACAGAATGCCAGGGACAAAAGGCAGAAGACACGCTAGCTCAGGAAGTAGACACAGGACACATGTAGGCAGCTCACAGAAAGGCAGATATGATGTCTCATGTGTCAAAGGCCCTGTCTCCATCAGAATTAAAGAATTAAAGCTGAACAGCCATAGGCCACTTCCCACTCGACTGGATTGGCAGAGGTGAAGAAATTCCACAGAACCTAGGCTGTCGTCAAGGGCGTGAAGAAACAGACTCCATGTGTGAGCACTGTTGGGGTGAGCATGGTTGATGCAGCCTACCTGGAAGCTGTTTATAATCACCAAAGAGAGGTCAAACATGGTTCTTCTTTTGGGCAGTTTTATTTCTGGGAATTTTCCTCCTCAGTGTATAGCTATGCAGAGATGTTTTATATCCTGTTCTGCTGGTTAAAAATGTCAAGAAACCAAGGTTTACTGAAAAGGGACTAGGTAGTTTATCATCTCTGTGACTTGTTGTGGTCCGAAAGTGTAAACACACAGTGGGCTGG